>NC_142993.1:303030-606060 GCF_061535395.1 Colias eurytheme | reverse complement strand
TACCATCGACCGCGCAAGGTGTGCGCACTGAGTCATTATTTAATATTATTTCACATATCTACCTAATTATAATTAATTATGAAGAGTTATTTAAATTCTCCGACATGTATAATATTTTTTAAGGATAGATATACCAGGTAAAAGGTAAGACGTTTGACGAATTTAGACAGGAGCTCCTACTTATGAAACTGAACAACTTTTGTTCTACAACTTTGCTGAATTCGTAGAAAAAAATTTGGACTTTGTATGGAAATCGGTCAGCTGATTAGCGAAGTTTCCTTACAAAGTCCAATTTTTTTTTACGAATTCAGCAAAGTAGTAGAACAAAAGTTGTTCAGTTTCATGAGTAGAAGCTCCTGTCTAAATTCGTCAAACGTCTTACCTTTCACCCTGTATAATAATTTTTTTTATGGAACATTGACGTACAAAAAGTGCGTGTGCCGAGCACCCGTTTCAGAAGTGAAATTTCTTTGGCAAGATTCAAATATACCAAAATCGCCGCCTTACTCAATGACGTGACGGTATTGTCATGACGCGAAATTTTACTCTCAATGCGCATAAAGAAGTTTTACTTACTACTACTTACTCCTGTGGCGCTGAAACCCCGAAGTGGGTCTTGGCCTCCGAGACGAGAACTCTCCACCTTGCCCGGTCCTGAGCGGTCTCTTGCCAATTGTCACTGGCTTGAAGCGCACTCAGGTCCCTCTCCACTTGATCGCGCCAGCGATACTTGGGTCGACCCACCGGCCGACGGCCCGAGGGACGGCCCAAGTATGCTCTCTTCAGACCTCGCTCTTCACCCATTCGCTCTACATGACCAAGCCAACGCAGGCGATGCGATAAAGAAGTTTTACTTCAAAAAAATACATACACACGCAGAATCACGCACACACACACGTACAAATACACACAACTTTTTTCAACCTCATAATCCAGGTTCTTTCATTATTTCAAAAGAAAGAGTAAGTTAGTCCTACAATTTGAGATAAAAAAAATCCAATTTTCATCACCAGCGGTGAAGAACACAAGTGCACATCACCGCACACGGGCAAGGTGCTGCTCAAGGAGGTGTTCCCGTTCAACATCGACCAGCTGTTCACCATGATCTTCACCAACTCCCAGCTCAACTTGGAACTGCTGGCCGTCAGGGGGGCTACTGATTATGTGCAGGTAGGGGTTTTTGACGTGACAACGTCTTATAATTCGATAGAGCCGGCTGCACGCACGAAAAAACATGACTCATGCGGCGTTACCTCGCTCTGAGGCGTTCCATGTAAGGCTTGAAGTGCAAGCAAGAGCGCGGAACGAGCGACAAAGAAGCACAATCGGATGTTTTCACGTTCAACTATCGTCAGTAAACCGACTTTACAGACAACCAATTTTTTTTTGGATTGGATTAGTGATGCGATTTACGTTTTGGATTGTAGATCAATTTATTGTAATAAGTATCGTTAAATTAATAAAAATGAGATACATAGTTTATTTATGACTTTAACTTATATGACGGAGTTTATCCTATTTTATGTTTGTGTCTGTTAAAAATTTTCTGTCAACTCGCTGACATAGCCTAGCGGTAGCAAAACAAAAATGCATATAATATTATGTAACTGTCGAAAATAGTTTTGATTGATGCCTTGAATCACCAATAGTTACATCATCACTGCATAGATAGTGAAATAATTAGCGAAAAATAGGCCAGGAAGATCTAAACGACAGGTGTGTTTTGTTGACTTTGAAACAGAAAATATCAAAAGTCTTATATTTTTTCGCAATAATATTTTGTTTATTTGTTATTCCAGTCACCATGGCAACCGGCGGGCGGAGTCAAGTGCCGGCAAGTGAGCTATACGCTGGGACTCACTTCGGGCCCTATAGGGCCTAAGGAAGTGCACGTAAATGAAACCCAGGTGCGTACACTAGACTTTAGTGCACTTACACTAAAGTGCACACTACACTTAACTAGACGCCCGCGTTTTCAAAGGAAAACCCGCATAGTTCCCGTTCCCGTGGGATTTCCGGGATAAAACCTATCCTATGTGTTAATCCAAGTTACCCTCTATATGTTTGCTAAATTTCATTGTAATCGGTTCAGTAGTTTTTACGTGAAAGAGTAACAAACATTTATACATCCATACTTACAAACTTTCGCCTTTATAATAGTAGTAGGATGTAGTGAACATTATAATACACATAAAACTTTACCGTAATTGTCGTTTTTGCTTAAACACTTTGAAATTTTCTTATAACTGCATTTAAAGAGACGTTTTAACAAATAAAGATTTGTGTTGTTATTAGTACACTACACTTTAGTGCACACTACACTTTACCACATTCATTTTTAAATAAAATTTTGCATTCAAAAATTTTGGCAAATCGGTCTCTAAAATTATTTATTGTTGTTACTCCAATAAACGAGTAATAAATAACCATTCATGATGAATTTGGCTTGCATTATTATTATTTTTTTGTTAGCACCGCTATTTAAAGTATGAATTTACAACTATGACGTAACCCATATAACGCTCAGTTTATCCTATTCTTTATTGAACAGCACAATATAAATTTATAAAGAATAGCAAAAATTCGATCACTCAGCGGGACTCGAACCCGCATCCTTCCGCGCCATTCCGGGGCGGATGCCTGACCAATTCAGCCACTCGTGACCCGCCAGAGCGATAGAATTTATTATATTCTTTCAGTTTTATGTGTCTAAGAGACACACCGCGCGCCATCTATTGAGATGATTAACAACCATCTCAACCAATATGAAACACTTTTCAGTTTTTTTCTATTCTTTATAAATTTATATTTATAAAGCATTTGAATGCCATAAAACCAAAAATATCAATTTCAGCACAATATGTATATCAAATTTTATCTTTCCCCACCACAGACAATGAACAAATGTTCCAAACCCGGCTACCTGTACTCAATAAACATCTCAAGTGAGAACTCGGGCATCCCCTACGCGGACTATTTTAGTGTCGAAGTGCATTATTGCTTCGAGCGAGTCCACGATACGAACACAAGGCTCACTATGTACGGATGGGTTAATTATAAGAAGAGCATGTGGCCTATGGTTAAAGGTAAGGTTTATGTCATTTTTTTTTGATAATTTATTCAATTTTGCAAAAATTTTTTTTTGATTTTTTGGGATTTTTTTATTGTTACGTTGGTTGTAAGCGTGTCTCGCTATAATTCGTTGTTTGTAGTCTTTGGCAAGTTTGAAATAAATCACAATTAAAACGAAACGCCGACGTTTTGCAATTGTATCAAAAAAATCACAACAAAAAATGTCGTAAAAGATTTTCAACGCTTATAGGCTTGCTTAATATGGTTGTAGAATCGCACCAAGCCGAAATAGCGGGTGGCTTCTACTACATTAGGGAAAATTACGTTAACACAAAATCGATGTTCGGAATATAGTGAGCAGCAAAAACAATGCACCACGTACCTTGGAGATGCTGCAGCACTCGATGAATTTGCGCCCAATCATCCGATGCGATACACGTGTTTCAATGGCCGCCGCGCGCGCACACAGCAGAGGAGCGGCTCGATCGAATGCGGAAGTACAAGTAATAATTTGACAACCTTTGTTTGGATACTCTGTGCCAAACATCGATAATAGACACCACGATCAATTACACGGTAACGAAACATCCCGCCCACCAAAATGCCTATGGTATTTTCTGGTCAGACGATAAATAGAACATAATGGGAACGAGAACGATAAGAATGATCCGCATAATTATTGATGATACTTATTGATTACGATAAAAACTAGTTACCTAACTAATTGATTCTGTATAACACGATAGATGTTACACAGACACGATATCTTATTGCTAACGATAACTTAATGTCTAGATACCTTACGATACTAAAAGAAAGATAAACGATTTAAGCTAGTCCTCGATTGGTAGAGGGCATAACTTAACCAACGGTCTTTGAATTATATGATTTTTCGCTGTTTTAACTACTGCAATCCGAGCTACACCATCAGAACCGGGTAAAAGATCCACTACTCTGGCAAGAGACCATTGTAGTGGCGCACGATTTTCATCCTTAATTATCACCATTGAGCCTATCTGAAGCGGTTTAAAATCCTTAGTCCATTTGGCGCGTTGTGTTAGTGAATTAAGATACTCGTGTTTCCATTTGGACCAAAAACTCTGGTGAAATGATTGTAACAACTGCCACCGATGAAGCCGACTTATATTAACATTTGATAGATCTTCATCAGGGACAGCTGTCAAAGGCTCTAAGGTAAGGAAATGGCCTGGAGTTAAGACCGTTAGATCATTTGGATCCGAACTGATTGCACAAAGCGGTCGCGAATTTAATACTGCTTCGATTTGCACGAAAAGCGTTGTAAGTTCTTCAAACGTAAGAACTTGATCACCAACTACACGAAGTAAATGAGATTTAGCCGCCTTGATTTGAATTTCCCATACACCACCGAAATGAGGAGCTGATGGAGGATTGAACTTAAATTCGATCTTTTCTAAATTAGAAGCTTGATGCATAAGAGACGATAATTGATTTCTTGCACCGATAAAGTTTGTTCCACAATCCGCGTGCATCACGTTACATCGACCACGGCGTGCCACAAAGCGTCGTAACGCAGCTATAAATGCGTCAGTGGACAGTGTAGACACCACCTCGAGGTGTACTGCCTTTGTTGTAAGACAAATAAAAAGACAAAGGTAAGCCTTTTCAATCTTAGCACCTCGATGTGGGCCTAATTTAATACGAAACGGTCCGCCGAAATCGACACCTACTACAGAAAATGGTTTGACTTGATTAACACGGTATGATGGTAAATCACTCATAAACGGTTGTAATGGCTTCGGATTAGTTCGATAGCATTGTATACATTTGCTTAAACGATTGCGTACAGTACGTTTTGCCGATATGATCCAAAATTGTTGAAGAAGTAAGAAATGCGTAGTATTGATGCCCGGATGCAAGTAGTTACGATGAATGTTGTCGATAATTAAAAACGTTAATGGATGATCAGACGGTAGAAAGGCTGGATGCCTTTGTTCGTATTCTAAACCTGCGCGTGAAATTCTACCGCCCACCCTGAGAATACCTAATCGATCGATAAATGGATTGAGTTTTCGAAAAGGTTTCGATAAAAGTTTGTTTGATTTAAGATTAGCAATTTCGTTTGAAAAGACCTGACTCTGTACATGTTTAACGATTTTTAATAATGCGTTATGTCTTTCAACGTTATTAATGAAATTATTACGATTAGCTTGAGCTGGGGTTCTAGAGTTATTGATAAAACGATATACAAATGCCAAAATGTTAACGATTGTTTGAAATGATGAATAACGATTAAGTAAAGAGTCAATTATTGTTGGTTCGATTGGAGCTCTCTCTTCAGCGGAAAGAGCTACCTTACGTTGCTCCTTCTCCATAACGACCTTCTCCTCATTTGATGTGACAACAGCTGTATCCGTAGGCCAAGTATCACTACCTTGGGTTAACCAGCACGGTCCCGCCCACCATAAGGCATTGTGCACAAGCTCACTCGGAAATAAACCTCGTGAACACAAATCAGCAGGATTATCACCTGAGGATACATGATGCCACCAGTCTGTTGGTGTGATATCCTGTATGTGACTGACACGATTCGCGACAAATGTTGTCCAACGCGAAGAATGAGAACGCAGCCAAGACAAAACGATAGTTGAGTCAGACCACAAATATACAGAATCAATATGAATACGAGAAAGATACGTATCTTTTACAAATTTGTAAAGATCTGATAGAAGAACTGCAGCACAGAGCTCGAGTCGTGGTAACGATGTATGTTTAAGAGGTGCAACTCGAGCCTTAGAGCAAACGAAGAAAACATGAATATTACCAACAGCATCTGTAACACGTAAATAGATGACAGCTCCGTATGCAAGGGTAGAACTGTCACAAAACCCATGTAGCTCATACGATACAGCATCCGTGCATGTAAGTTGCCGAGGAATTAGAAGTTCACTCAAAAGATTAAGTTGAGTGCGATGTTTGTTCCATGTATTGATGATCTCGTTAGGCGGCGTTTGGTCCCATCCAACGCCGAGAATCCACAACTTCTGAATTAAACATTTTGATTGAATTGTGATGGGAGATAAAAAACCTAACGGATCGAAAACCCTAGCGAGTTCACTAAGAATTGAACGCTTAGTACATGGCCGATAAGTAGATTCAATTTCGAAAACGAACGTATCTGTGGATGGATTCCATTTAAGACCTAATACCTTAAGAATTTGATTATCAGAATTGTCTAACGATACGGATCCAGTCAAACAACTATCACTGGGTAGATCAGACAATAACTGCGGTTTATTACTAGCCCACTTCCTAAGTTCAAACTGTCCACACTTAAAAAGTTTAATAACCTGCGACTTTGCTTCCTGAGCGACCTCTAACGATGAAAATCCTGTTGTGACGTCATCACAATAAACATCAGACAGTAGTACTCGTTTTGCGAGTGGATAAGAATCTCCCTCATCTTCAGCAAGCTGTCGAAGAGTACGGCAAGCGAGAAACGGAGACGAAGCTAATCCATATGTGACTGTATTTAAACGATATTCTAAGAGGGGCTCATCAGGAGAACTCCTCCAGAAAATGCGTTGGTAATCACGATGTTCTTGCGCTACTACAATCTGTCTAAACATTTGACGAGCATCAGCCATGAAGACAACGTTGTGTTCCCTAAAGCGTAAAAGTAGATTTAAAATATTCGGTTGTAGCTTTGGGCCGATAAGTTGTGTGTCATTCAGTGACTTAGAATGCATATCCTTCGCAGAAGCGTCGAATACAACGCGGAGGCGTGTGGTCGCAGAGTCAGGGCATAGAACGCAATGATGAGGTATGTAGTATTTTCCTGTGCCAACTTGTGCTACAGGAACGACTGTCATGTGACCACTTTCGATGTAATCAGACATAAAGTCGACATATTGCGATTTTAACAAAGCGTCACGTGACAACCTACGTTCGATAGCATAGAACCTACGCAAAGCAACTTCGCGAGAGCCCTCAAATGTAGGTTCTGAATTATTCTTAAATGGAATACGAACAATATAACGCCCAGATTCATCACGTGAGTGTTCATCAACGAATTTACGTTCGCATAATAACTCATCTGGAGTTAGCATTGAATTTTGCGGTACCGAATCTAATTCCCAAAAACGATGAACTAATGAATTTAAATCATTATCGATTACAGGCAACGTCTGCAACAGACTACTACATGAAATATTAGTTTTACCTAGAAGTAGCCAACCAAAGATTGAATTAAACGCGGTAGGTTGGTTGACACCTCCCTTGATATGTTGATTAAGAACAGAGTCAGCGAATACATCAGCAGCAAGCAAAATGTCAATGGGACCAGGTATATCGAAACCAGGGTCCGCTAACGGCAACGATTTAATATGGGACCAACTTGATGAATTAAGTTGAGCGATAGGTTGATCGCCACATATTTTAGATATGACGTGCATATCCAAGTTAAATAGAATTCGACCGTTAGTGCCGATAGAACAAGTGACGTCACCAATAATAGGTGCATCCGCTTCCCCTATGCCACTAATTGCCGCGGTTGTTGAAGCCGGCGTTAAATTTAAAAGTTTTACTGCTGATTCCGTTATGAAATTGCTCTGACTGCCCGTATCAAACAGGGCACGAAACGATTGCATATTACCTGAAGCATCCTTAACCTGAACGATAGCTGTGGCTAACAGCACTGTATGATTCGTATGTGACCTTGACACCAGCGACGACCCGATTTGATTTGATTCGATCTTAGTGTTATGATCGCGATGGAGTAAGGTGTGATGTTTACGCTTACACATACGACACGAAAAAATAGATTTGCAATTTTTTAATTGATGTGATGGCTTCAGGCAATTAAAGCACCAATTGTTTTGAGTGGCAATAGCCATACGATCGTCTATCGATTTACTAATAAAATCTTGACAAGAAAAAATAGAATGCGACTTAAGGCAATACGCGCAGCTACTTGAATAAACTTTAGACTTATCGTTCGAATTACCTCGATTGTTCTTTGCAACAAGTGCATTTGAATTGAAACGTTTCGTTGATTGATTTTGAGTAGTCGAATGCTTTAAAGATTTGTTCACACCAGAAAAATGTGTATCTCGTAATAAGGCTTCGCATTTAGAACGCAAAAACCCCCTTAATTGATCATAAGACGGCAACTCCACGTTAGAATATTTCTCCTCAAAATCGCGGCGTAAGTTCTTGTCTAATTTTGATAAAATATGGTAAACTAAAACAAAATCCCAACGATCTATCGGTAACTCAATAGATTTTAAAATATTTAAATTTTCATCGAATAAGTCGAGTGACTTTTGAAACTCAGTTGCGTTGTTATGCATGAAGTTAGTGTTTAAAATATCTTGCCAACAAGTAAAAGCTAATGTTCGTTTACATTTATAGCGATTAATAAGAGCTTCATACGCGTCGCGATAATATTCGTGAGTCATAGGGAACGCCTTAACCACCGATAACGCATCCCCGCTAAGAGAAGAAATTAAATAATGAAACTTTTCCGTGTCCGAAATTGACGTTGAGTTATGAATTAAAGAATTAAACGTATCATTAAACACAGGCCACTGCTTGATATCGCCCGAAAAATGTGGCAATGTAATTTTAGGTAAACGGATATTCGATGAAATGATGTTCGAGTTAATCGAATTATTTGTATCATGTTTAGTTAAACTAATATAAATAGACTGTATCTGAAAATATAATTCATCGAATTGTTCCTCAATTTCAGTTTCATTATCCGCGTCGTCCGACAGATCGAGTATATTAAAATGAGCATTTTCGAAATTTGAAACGATTTGTTTAATTTCCTGATGATACGATAAAAATAGGTCGTATTGTGAACGATCACTCAAAGCTGCATTACCTATTTCTAACGCCTTCGATAATCTTCTATGTGCTATAGTACGTTTTCTACGCAATGTCGATAAGTCCTTAGTCGTATAATATTCATCCACCGATTTAGATTTTAATTTTTTCAAAGAACCTAACTTCCGAGTTGAATGTTTAGTTAATAAAGACATCTTGTTAAATTTAAATTTATATATCGAATAAACAAAATGTAAAAACGTTTAAACACAAACAATTAAATAACAAAGTTAATCTTCGATGTAATTTTTCAAACAATGAAATAAAATGAAACAATGAAATTATTATTTCACCTTTACGCATATGAAGTTAAGGATGAAAATCGCATGAAACGGTAATGTGAATGAATACAGATTATAACTTACAATAACAAGTTAAAGTGATGATGCGCTGCGCGAGCCGCTGGAATG
The DNA here is from genome assembly GCF_061535395.1 of Colias eurytheme. Lineage (NCBI taxonomy): Eukaryota > Metazoa > Arthropoda > Insecta > Lepidoptera > Pieridae > Colias > Colias eurytheme. Next base: position 596,710 of record NC_142993.1, on the reverse strand, counting down.
TTCGACGTTCGATTGTCAATTTACCCCCGAGTGTTAATATAAAATGAAATTATTTTATATTACGATTTAACCTAATATTACGTTTTAATATTAGTTATGTAGTTAGGATAAACTGTAACGTGAATGAATTATGTTTTGGAATGTGAAATTACTATAGGCCTGTGTAAAATTAAGCACCGATGAGATATGTGATTGCTTAACTAGTTCCTACAATAATTAAACGCTTTGACTTGTACTTCTGAATATGTATTAAGTTTTAGAATATGAAATTGTTTTAAGCCGTATGAATTTAAGCACCGATAAAATAAGTGTTTGCTTAAATAGATCTTATAACAACTTCCTACTTTGTTAAACAAAGAACCTAATACGAACGGAATTGAATTTGATTTTAGATTATGAATTACGTGTGACCAGTAATACCATAAGCTTTTGAATATGATAATTGATACGCAAATTCCCGGGTTTCGGCACCAGAAATAATGTAGAATCGCACCAAGCCGAAATAGCGGGTGGCTTCTACTACATTAGGGAAAATTACGTTAACACAAAATCGATGTTCGGAATATAGTGAGCAGCAAAAACAATGCACCACGTACCTTGGAGATGCTGCAGCACTCGATGAATTTGCGCCCAATCATCCGATGCGATACACGTGTTTCAATAGCCGCCGCGCGCGCACAGCAGAGGAGCGGCTCGATCGAATGCGGAAGTACAAGTGGCGACCACAGATTAAGGTCTCGACTGTCGTGGTGCATGACAGTTGCAAAATAATTTGACAACCTTTGTTTGCATACTCTGTGCCAAACATCGATAATAGACACCACGATCAATTACACGGTAACGAAACAATGGTCGATTCTGTATATATTAGGTAAGTCTATAAGCCACAAGGGGCTGTCCATTAATCACGTGAGGCTCTAAATGGGGGGAGTTCTCCATAAAAAATCACGAAATATCACAAGGGGGGAGGGGTAAAGTAATACATCCCGTGTACTTATTAACGTTTATTATAGTATTTAATTTTCTATAATAAAATTATATGAAATTTAACTATACCAGATTTTTTATAAATAAAAAAATAGATTCTTTGCAGGTACAAACAAATACACGTGATATAGGGGGGGAGGGTAGTCTTAAACCTCACCACGTATCACCAAGGGAGAGTGGGGGTCAAAAAGTGCAAAAAAACATCACGTGATTAATGGATGGCCCCTAAGCCAAAAAAGGATAAAAAAAAGACGGGTTGCACTCCGGGAGTGCCGGCAGAAGTGAAAACTTGATTATTAACGTTCAGCATGTTTGATATTTTGGAATGGTATCCGTCTACGCATGGAATATAAGGGCTAAAAAAAAAATCCGTCTTACGCTTTTTTGATCAGGCCACGTGTCCTGACGCGAGTTTAAGATTTTATACCAAACGCTGCTAAAGATGTTTTCACTTCAAAAAAGACGGGTTGCACTCCCGGACTGCCGGCAGAAGTGAAAATTTGATTATTAACGTTGAGCATGTTTGATATTAATCTGTCTTACGTTTTTCCGATCAGGTCACGTGTCCTGACGCGAGTTTAAGATTTTATACCCATTACAGAAAAAGTGCTCAACGCCGCTAAAGAAGTTTTCACTTCAAAATATTAGGCAAGTCTATTAGCACCATAAGCCATGAGTAGTAAAACAGTTAAAAATTGCAGCATTCCTGGAAAAGAACACGATAAGCGGCATGGAGGAGTTCAGCCGTTTGCTAGAGAGCCAGTTGCGTGCTCAGCTCGCGCCCGCCGCGCCCGCCGCTCGTGCGCGGCGGCGGCGCAGGCATGACGGTATGCATATACATACACACACAATACGTTATAGTACATACATGATATTTTAATAATCATTTAATTATTAAATAATTATAATATTTCGTATCATATTCAAAACTAGCTTCCGCCCGCGGCTCCGTCCGCGCGGATATCCGTCTTCGCGTGGATGGTTTATTTCTCCATTTTGAGTAACTCTGACAATGACATCTTATAAAAAAAGAATCCACTGCGGGTAACGCAACGTGTGTTCGCGGTTCTACAGAACAATGTCCATGGATAAAACTGAAAAATTAAGATTTATTTTTTTCCACGTATTTTCCAGGATAAAAAGTATCCTATTTTATTCCCAGGATAATAAATTATAATAATACCAAGTTTCATCGAAATCGAACCAGTCAGCATATTCAGACAGACAGACAGATTTTTTAATCACATATTTGGATTTGGTATCGATCCAGTAACACCCCCTGCTATTTATTTTTTCAATATTTTCAATGTACAGAATTGACCCTTCTACAGATTTATTATATGTATAGATAACGATCAAAACAACACAAAAGCATTGGTGCGTAATTATCATTTCTCTCGCTGTACTTAATATAAATTATTTATATTATATGTATGAATATTATACTATTGTTACGTAACATATTCTTATTTGATTGTGAATATATATTTAATACTGTATCTATTATATATATTATATGGACATATCTTTACGCAGGTAATTTATTTACTGTTATATTTGTTTTATTTCTTTTATAAATATATATATTTAATGCTCTACCCTTCACCTTTCCTCTAATTTAATTTCTCTCCGTACGTCCGGTTGTCTGGAAGAAATCGCTGAATAGCGATAAGACCGCCAATTGTTGTAATGTATCCTTAGATTAAGTATTATTGTAATGATTCTAAGAGCAATAAAGTATTAATAAATAAATAAATAAATAACACCTGCGCTGACTCACACCACTCGAATCGTTTTGAACGGACTTCAGCAGTTGCGGGGCATTCTAGTCTTGACTTTGGTCGAGTAAAGATGTCTGAGAAATTTATTAAATTAGTAATTATTTACGAAATACAATTATGCACTAACATACATATGTTGGAATACAGACACAAACACACACACACTGACATGTTTGCTGACACCAACATGCCTGTAAACATAATAACACTCTATTTAAAATCTAACTGTGCGCACAAAAAACTAAACCATTTGAGTTTTTTACTTAATTATGTTCATAAATGATTAGATAATTACCGAAAGCAACCTTTATTTAATTTTATATGTTTTATTAATCTAATTTAATATTTTATGTGTTTACTTTATACGCTGCATCCAGTAAAGTGTGAGGAAATATACGGTAATTACTTTTTAATTCATTTTTAACAATGTTCTTAAAGTTAGAGTTAGGAGTATACGCCACTGAACGTCGCTTGGATATCAGTTGACAACGTTTTAACAGGTGATTGAAGGTATAGTCTGGCCAGCCAAAGCTGAACCCAGTAAAAGGCGGCAAATTTAAAAATATGGACCTGGTAACATCGGCTTAGTTAAGAAAAAAAAATTTTGTTACTTTTGATATTCCTAGAGGTGATCATAGTATATGGGTACATTAGGTACACAACAAATCAGGATTTAAAAGTTATTAAAGGATGTGGTAGCCCTATCAATAAAACATTTGACTTACATTATTTTTTTTTTGTATTTACTAATCATTGTAAATCTTCGTATTTACTAATTATTATAAATAAAAGCTGCCGCACAGCATTCTTTATAGTTTTACCCATATTTCAACATTAAAACCAATAAATTCGCAAATAATTTGAACCTTTTTTCAAATAATTTGAACCAACAAAACTGACAACTAACTACGCAGAAACGCCATGTTATCATTCCAGATAGTGTGGCCGCTACAAAAAAAAACTGGGTTCAGCTTTGGCTGGCCAGACTCTATTTGCTTATAACGTATGTCATGTCAAACTCTGCCTAACACAGCCGTAAGCAGAGTTTACCTTCGGACAATTTTGAATATTGTTGTTTATATGTATTTTAATTTTCATAAATATATTTTCACAGTATCACCACCACTCTGCCCCGCGCCGGTAGCAGCCACACCACCGACCACCAGTCGAACGCCAAGATGGCTGCTAATATCATTGTTGCTACTGTTGCTACTCAACGCGCTACTTTATACGCAATTGTACTACTATAAAACGGAGATTGATATGGAGGAACTGCATTCGAAGTGAGTAGATGTGATGAAAGTACAGAGTAAATAAGATTTTTTGTGTCGCCAATTTAGAATGAAACTTTGTGATTAATTTAAATTAACAGGTTCGATTATAATTGAAGTGAAACTTCTTTATCGGGGTTGGAAAAAATTTAGTGTAACATGTTTTCGTTACGCGTGACATTTTTCCGTTACGCGCCATCTTTTTCTTATCCCTACCACGCGTGATTCGACGTATTTCTGTAAAGTTGCTTAAAGTAAATTATTTTTTGAAAAATAAGGTCATAAAGAAGTTTCACTTCTTACGTGTGTACATTAGTACACGCATACATTTTTGAAGTGAAAACTTCTTTAGCGGCCTTGAGCACTTTTTCTGTAATGGGTATAAAATCTTAAACTCGCGTCAGGACGCGTGACCTGATCGAAAAAGCGTAAGACGGATACCATTCTAAAATAGCAAACATGCTCAACGTTAATAATCAAGTTTTCACTTCTGCCGGCACTCCCGGAGTGCAACCCGTCTTTTTTTATTATTATTCAGTGTAACCATATATGTGTCTGTCAGGCTGAGCGGCGCGCGGTCGGCGGCTGCAGCGGAGTGGTCGGCGCAGCTCGCGCGGCACACGCAGCGCCAGCGCCGCCAGCTGCTCGCCTGGCGACACGCGCTCGCCGGCACCGTGGCGCACCTCGCGCAGGTGACGTAGCGCCAGCTGCCCCACTTGCCCCACCAGCTGCCCCACAAACTGCCCCACCAGCACAACCAGCTGCCACACCAGCTGCCCCAACGACTGCCCCACCAGTTGCCCCACCATCTGCCCCACCGGCTGCCCCACCATCTGCCCCACCGGCTGCCCCACCATCTGCCCCACCGGCTGCCCCACCATCTGCCCCACCGGCTGCCCCAACATCTGCCCCACCGGCTGCCCCAGCATCTGCTCCACCGGCTGCCCCAGCATCTGCCCCACCGGCTGCCCCACCATCTGCCCCACCACCTGCCCCACCGGCTGCCCCAGCATCTGCTCCACCGGCTGCCCCACCATCTGCCCCAGCATCTGCCCCACCGGCTGCCCCAGCATCTGCCCCACCGGCTGCCCCAACATCTGCGCCACCGGCTGCCCCAGCATCTGCCCCACCGGCTGCCCCAGCATCTGCCCCACCGGCTGCCCCAACATCTGCCCCACCGGCTGCCCCAACATCTGCCCCAACATCTGCCCCAACATCTGCCCCACCGGCTGCCCCAGCATCTGCCCCACCGGCTGCCCCACCGGCTGCCCCAGCATCTGCCCCACCGGCTGCCCCAACATCTGCCCCACCGGCTGCCCCAACATCTGCCCCAACATCTGCCCCAACATCTGCCCCACCGGCTGCCCCAACATCTGCCCCACCGGCTGCCCCACCGGCTGCCCCAACATATGCCCCAGTGTTCGGCGCAGCTCATGCGGCACACGCTGCATTTGTTACTTGACAACAATTGTTTACACAGAATTTACACTATATAACACAGATACAGTCATTTCTCTCGGCATGCCACGTCCACACTGACCGGGCAACATTTAATTCGCAAAGCTGCTCTGGTAAAGTTTTAATAAGTGTGCACATTATTGCACGCCTCATAAGCGAAGCGTTGAGGTGGGTACTACTGTCACTTCGCGCAAAACATCTGATTTTTCAAACTTAAAATGTCTTTATGTATCATACATTGCACTTGTAAGATAATACATACACACACATATTAAGAAAAAACACTATTTTTAACGTTCATGATATTTTTGATGTCAATTTTGTTATTTAAACTAGTTAAAAAACAGTTTAAAAAAGTTCTGTCTTGGACGTCCGTGTGTCTGTATGTGCGGATCCTTTTTCTTGTTAACACGATAGCGACCGAAATACTTTACTAATCGAGTCTTTTTTTTTCTCTTACGCTTGAGTATGCTCAGGAATAGAACCCTTTCATTTTTCAGGGTCTGATTCGATGTGGTTTAATTGTTATTAAATAAACAAAAATAATAATTAATAAATATTTATTAAAAAAAAATTATGAGGCGTGCACTTTTGGATTTTCCAAATTATTTTTTTTTCTAGGCTTAAAATATCTACGTCTTCATTGAACAATAAACAAAGATCGCAATCACGCTCAAAAATTATCTTTACTAAAACTCTGCCGACGCGTCTATTGGGCAGACTTTTCGAAAGAGCACGAACGTCTTCTTCTAATGATTGCATAAATAAATTGTTTATAATAAAATTATTTCCTTTACAGACGGAACAAGCGCTGGCCAAATTATTAGAGACTATAAAACCGGTTCTGGAAAAATCGGAAAATGAGGAACAACACGGCGAGCTCTGAGCGGCAATCAGTGTTACAATATTGTCAATTTAACTTTCAACGTTTGTTGGAGTGTGGTGAAGTGATCAATGGTATTTTTACTTCAAAAACAAGATAATTTTCATATGTTTACTGTTAATTTGTTTGTTTGAGACTGTACATTATATAAATAAGTAATACTATTGGACGTAAATCTAAAAAAAACGTTATTCATGATAAGATTTATCACTGTTTAAAATTATCGGACTGTTTAAAATTTCCGTAAAATCTTGTAGGTAGTCATTATTATAAATATTTAAATATCAAAATATAAGATTTCATTGGTCTAGCAACACCACACAAAATGAAAAAAAATTACGCACATAAATTTGTTGAAAATTTATAATTACGTGTCAAATTTAAATATCCATTATTATTACGTAATAATTGGCACTTGATGTTGGAAATTGTAATCGTTTTAGATTAAATACGTTATCTACCAAAAAAAATTGGTTGTCTGTAAAGTCGGTTTACTGACGATAGTTGAACGTGACAACGTCCGATTGTGCCTCTTTGTCGATCGTTCCGCGCTCGCGCTTGCACTTCAAGCCTTACATGGAACGCCTCAGAGCGAGGTAACGCCGCATGAGTCATGTTTTTTCGTGCGTGCAGCCGGCTCTATCGAATTATAAGACGTTGTCACGTCAAAAATTACGTGTGTCACTCGAGGACTGCCGCGGTTGCGCTATTGCATAGCATCGCATTGCTGTGCCGGTTGGAGTGGGGGGTGTTAGGTTTTTTCGTTACGGAATTTTTACATTCGGTCGCCGCGCTCAAGGCCCGCGATAGAAGCTATGCAATAGCTTAATAAAAATTTTATGCATGTTTCATAGTTGTAACTGGCAAGAAACTGCAAATTAACGTTAGTATTTCATTTCGAGAGAAAGAAATTGTAAATAATAGAATAGTTCTAACAAAATAACGTACGTTGCTTTAGTTTGGAAGTTACAAATGTTGAAAAATAATATTATAATTCTTTTTTTTTTCGTCGTCTTAGATAATTATGGCAATATATTTAATTTTAAATATTGAGACCTCTTTTATAATTTTTATAGTATTTGATTTATTTCAACGCAAATAGATTACGCCAAATAAGTAGGTTTTAAGGAAGTATTCATATTATTATTGTACCAAAAATAAAAATCTTGTTGGAATTTGACGCCAATTCTTAAAATACAAAATTCTTTAGTTGGATAAAAAAGTGTGGTTTGGGTGATATTTTCGAGTGTCGTCAGTCGTGTGAAGAAATTAAAACTTAATAAGGCCAGAAATACTTATATTTCCATGTTTTAAATTTTATTTTTGATTTAATTCGATTTTACAAAGTTTATTCAAAAAATTGGTTTAGGAATACATATTCCGTAAAAATAATATAAACATAATATGATTAATTTGAGAAATTTAGTAGATAATGTTCGTGGAATAAAATATATACTTTAAAAGGTTTCATAAAACAGGTCTGTATGTGTATATTAGATTTCAAATTGACTTTAAAATTTTAAAATATTGAAAAATGTTCTTTCTATAATGTTAATTAAATAAAAGTGAATTAGATAATGTAAATTTACAAAACATGCATCACATTAATATTTTTGTAGAAAATAATATTCTAGACTTGGCATTTCATGTTGAGTCGCACTTCGGCACTTAAAACTTCTTGAACGTCCTAAATAAAAATGTACCTATGTTAATACTTATATTATGTCTATAGAAAAGTACATAAATATAGGAAAGTAATGTGGCCAAAAAGAAAAATATGTTCTATGGGGACTTTCTAATTTTTTTAATTATCTTTTTTGCAACTGTGTTTAATTTAAAATTACTTAAAGTTCATCAAAAAATTTCGATTTTTCTTTTGTGAATATTATCTTTAATCGGATTTACTAAATTTCAAATAAAAAACAATAATTTTGAACTGTATGTACGTTAATGCCAAATCAAATTAGTACTAATCTTTCTTGTGTCTTTTTATACTTTGTGTATAAATATTGCACGCCTCATAAGCGAAGCGTTGAGGTGGGTACTACTGTCACTTCGCGCAAAACATCTGATTTTTCAAACTTAAAATGTCTTTATGTATCATACATTGCACTTGTAAGATAATACATACACACACATATTAAGAAAAAACACTATTTTTAACGTTCATGATATTTTTGATGTCATTTTTGTTATTTAAACTAGTTAAAAAACAGTTTAAAAAAGTTCTGTCTTGGACGTCCGTGTGTCTGTATGTGCGGATCCTTTTTCTTGTTAACACGATAGCGACCGAAATACTTCACTAATCGAGTCTTTTTTTTTCTCTTACGCTTGAGTATGCTCAGGAATAGAACCCTTTCATTTTTCAGGGTCTGATTCGATGTGGTTTAATTGTTATTAAATAAACAAAAATAATAATTAATAAATATTTATTTAAAAAAAATTATGAGGCGTGCACTTTTGGATTTTCCAAATTATTTATTTCTGTTGTAATTATGTGTCAATTTAAAATTGAATCGTGGTTTGATGTGATTAAGTTAATTTTTAGTTTTAAGTTAAGCTTTTTATATTTTGAGTAATTTTTTGTGTAAAATGTGTATAAATAATAAATGTTTAAATGCTGGCAACATTTATGTAAAATCGTAGTTGACCTCCGTACCCTTAATATATGTTTTCCTAATAGATTAAATTATGATTAAATGTGTAAATTATAATTGTATTTTCTTGTTATAATCGTGTAGTGGAATATTAATATAAAAAGAGATGAAAAAAAATATTTCTAAAATCGTTTGTTGTATTAGATCTCCTCTGACGAATTTTGGTGCTGTTAATTTTTAAATTTGTGTGAGCTTGTGTTTCATTGTCTCTGCTTCTATTTTGTCTGTGGAATTGTACTAAAATAATGGATTGGTTGTGGGTTTGTATTACTAGGCGGCATACCTTTTCCTTGTTTTTGGAGTGTTAGTTATTTTACCAAAAACATTGCACCGTATTGCAATCATAAAGTCTATTTTATTATCTATAAATATATTTTTAACTGCATTTGCAATTTAAAGAAAATGTCTTTATTTTTCCACTTTTATGTAGTTGTTGGGACCCTTACAATGCTTAATTAGGTATTTAGAGTGTTCGACGGCATTTTTTATTGCATCTGTCTAATAGGTTAAATTAGAATTTAATGTGGGATCTAAGGGTAATGTTGTTAAATGAAATGAAATAGGGCCATTTATATCCTGTACAAAGAATAATATAATTGTGTAGATGGTATCCGATGTAGCAACATTCCACTGTGGATCTGATAATATCAATGTGCAATATAACCTAATTATAAATATCATGAAAATATATCTACAAAATAGTAATATATCTTCGCAAATAATTCTAAAAATATCCATCAAGTAGTTGTTAATTAAATTAGAATCAGAAATAGAAATTACCAAAAGGTGAAACCCAACGCTTTAGAGTCCATAGACAATTCCTATTAGTTAATGTCGGTCGGTATGGATCTTGCCAAATCTGATGCATATTGAGATTGCACAAAATTCATCCAAGTAATTTAAGCAATAAGATAGACAATTATTATATTCTCAGTATTGAATAAATATTTTATTGAATGTCCTGTGTTTTATTTTATTTTACCCGTCAACCCCTTCCTTTCTCTCTACACTCCATTATAGGTATTATGTTTTATCATGAATCACAGCAATTACACCGATATACATCTTAAATCAAATAGGTATCAGGAATAATCAAATCAAATCTATATTTATTAGTTTATAACTACAGTATGCATAAAGTTATGGACTACCCATTAGGCCCGTCCCAGTGGAATAAACAGACATCTAAACTAAGTAGGTATATAACGCAAACTCCCCAGAAAATTAAACAGAAGTAGGTAAATACACAAAAGCAAAGCGAATATACAAAAGTAAATGTAGTCTTCTACTATATGGATTCTAAAACATAAATAGCTTTCAATTAAAATTTCTAATTAAAATTTAGCCAGATTATTTTTAATATAACCAGATGCTTGTTCAGATTGACCCAGGTGAATCTAGCCTACTAAATGTACGCCGGACGTTAATCCTATTAGTAGACAATGTTCGCCGTTACCGTAGTTGGCTGTGCCCATGGGGCGTCTCACCGATAGACCCGCCAGCGCCACCATACTTTATTTTGGAGAGGCAGAATCAAGGCAGCCGGCAGAATGCATGTATCGGTTATTTTTTATAATTTGTTCCTACATTGGTATCATGTGATGTAGTATTGAAAATTACTAGCTGCCTCCAGGCCCTCACGCGGTTTCCACCCGCGTAAAGGAGTTTTTCATTTAAAATAGATACGCTTTTATTAGCTATACCCGTAGGTACTTTTGTATAGCGAAATAACTCGATGATATAGAATATGATATATGATGATAGCTTACAGAATTTTATAATAAATACTTAGTTCAGGACAATTTTCACACACTGCACGATATTATGTTCCCATACTAAGCTTCCGCTTGTGTTGGAAACCAGATGGCTGATAAACATACATATAAATATAAATTTAAATAAATACTTGTTTAGATAATTAACACCCAGACACAGAGCAAACATCTATTTTCATCACACAAATGTTTTTCCCGCGTGGGAATCGAACCCACGACATCTGGCTTGGAAGGCAGGGCCACTACCAACCAAGTGCAAGCTAACCGGTCAGTCAGTAAACTCAGTAATCAAGTTATAAACCGATCCATCGCTATTGGAGTTCATTCATTACAAATAATCTTTCCTCGTCATAATATTATTTTGTGTAGAATTAAGTAGGTAAATATGTGTGTGTGTACTGTGTGTGTAAAATGTGGCAACAGTGCACGCCCCTCTTCTGCCTGCATTGCTCGCTTCGCTGCGTAGAGCCACATCGGCATGTAGATTGTAGAGAGCAGTTACTATTTTGTTAATAATTATTGCAGGTCCCCAGCGGGAGTTTCGAATTTTTTTAGAACTTTTCCGTTGGAGGAACTTCGTAAGATATCATTTGATATGATGATAATTTTTCATGTTTTGTATTTTACATGTTTCGCCTATAAGTTTTTTCAATATAATTTATGACATTCTTATAATTTTATCGTTGTATTACCTTTTAATACCTACTTATCCACTTTAAATGAAAATGTGTAGGTTTCAGTTAAGCTTGGACACTTTATCACGGCTAGCTAAAACAATTTGGTATATTCAGGGAAATATGTACATAGAGAGCATAACTGGTAGTTAGCTTGCGCTATTCTAATAAAATGATTTTTGGTTGGCAGCTCTCGGACTCTTTCGGACTAGGTTCAAGCCGTTTCATGTTCGTACCGTCGCGTACCTACTACGCGTACGACGTACGACATGGTACGACTAATAAATTACATATTATTATTGGTATAATGCGACGACAACCAAAAAAAAATTTCATCCAGTCGAAATTTAAATTGTGTAAAACATAATTAAAAATAAAATATAAAAATTATCTGTGGTTCTGGTGATTGGAAATAATTTTTTGAGATCAATTGCTGAAAAAATAGGTTTTTCTCAGAAACGGTGGCTCCTAGAAAAAAAATGTAGGTATTTAGCATCAAAGGGGTTTGAAAATTTTTGTATGGAGCCTGGCACACCTACTGTCCGCCATTTTGATTTTTTTTTCGATTTTGCGTCGCACTATAAAACTTGTACATATATTAGTTCGATTGCTGAAATACAGACGAGCAAAAAATGTTAAATAGGTAATAGTTTTTTTTACTCTAAATTACTAATACTACAAACATTCATGCTAATTTGATACATTCTGAGAGATATTTCAACGATTAAAATATATAATACAAAAATGGAATTATTTAGTAAAATTGTTTTGCTCGTCTGTATGTCAGCAATTATTAACCTTTTGAACGCCAATGACATCTATAGATGTCATGCGCAATCGTGCCCTGTGCGCCAACGACACCTATACATGCCAAGAAACAGATCATAGATAAATACAAAATAAACATATTAAACCTTTACTTTTACTTGTTTTATTTATACAGTTTATGAACTGAATCCCCAGTTATTACATAATTATACACAGTAAACAAAATTGCCAAGTAGTTATTCAAATATTTGATGACAAAAAATAACTTAATTAATGGCTAAAAAAGCATGTTCTCTCGCGCCAATGACATGTATACGTGCCTACTAGTGATGTAGTGTAATATTCAAGTAACTTCATTAAAATTTCAGCGAAATTACTCTAATTCGCTTAATTTTTGTAATAACTACAAAAAAAATATATAAGCTTAGTCACTGAGAAAAAAGGTAAATACTACATTCTTTGGTATAATACCATATTGTCTATATTGTGGATATTGTTGATTTGAATATTTTCCTTTTCGCCAATCATGCGCATCCCTAGCACAGTATCGATATGCAATCCCTTCTGCGCCATTGACATGAATAGATGTCGGACTGGTGACGTCGTAAGCGCGTGCCGTGTTGTTAAGTGCGGAAAGTTGTAAAAATATTTTATCGAGTATTGCCGAGAGTGTGAGTGCCTTTATTAGAATATTCTTATGATACAAATTGTCGCTATGTCATATCAAAATATGGTAACCTACATATAATTAGTATTTGTAATAACTCAAGTATTAAACTAAATGATTGGAAAATAAATATGTAGTTTTAGAGCTATTACGCACTGTCGACAAGTCGCCGGCGACTGTGACTTACTATAGTTTAAATAGGGGCTTGCGCACTGTCGTCCAGGAGTAAGTCCAGTCGCCGGCGACTGGTCGACAGTGCGTAATAGCTCATAATGCAATTCCCTTTATTTAATAAATCGAATTCTACAAGTTTTATATTGCGACGCAAAATTGAAAATTAAACAAAATGGCGGACAGTAGGTGTGCCAAAAATTTTCAAAAATATTTCATGAGCTAATAATGTCAATAAATTAGCGATAGCAGTTTCTATTCCTTGGCATTATTCTATTCGTCTGCTATACAGCTAGCCACTAAAAGATTATTCTGTGTCTGTACTATTTAGTTAGTTTAGTAGTACTTGCTCTGACATAAAAATATAAAATAAATAGGAGTCGAATGGTGTTACAAATAAAACGCATAAAATTTTCGAGAATTTCATTTATTTACGAAAAGTAAAAAATAAATGTATAAATTTATAAAGAATAGAAAAAATTCGATCACGAGGCGGGACTCGAACCCGCATCCTTCGCGCCATTCCGGGGCGGATGCCTGACCAAGTCAGCCACTCGTGACCCGCCAGAGCAAACGAATTTATTCTATTCTTTCAGTTTTATGTGTCTGAAGGGACACACCGCGCGCCATCTATTGAGATGATGGCGGGTCACGAGTGGCTGAGTTGGTCAGGCATCCGCCCCGGAATGGCGCGAAGGATGCGGGTTCGAGTCCCGCCTCGTGATCGAATTTTTTCTATTCTTTATAAATTTATATTTATAAAGCATTTGAATGCCATAAGACCAAAAATATAAATTCAACAAAAATAAATGTGTTGATCTTCGTATCTGCTATCTTCGCTCTTGAAAAGGGTGAATACTTACCGTGCTTGAAAACAAAAACAGCTTATTCTAAGTTAATTTCTCAATCATGTTGTCAAATAGTTTGATATTTTTGTAGTGTCTGTTTTGTCTCATATTTATAAAAAAAAATCTTATGTAGTTGTGTGTATTACTTGTTTATTGAATATCACGTGTTTTATAGATAGTATGGATTGTAATATTATACTTTTTAGTGTAACCTATCATTTTAACTTGCTTTAATACTAAATTTTTAAATGCAACAATAATCACAGAAAATACTAAAATTTAAATGTCTACTACGTCAAGTTACTTGTTTATCGTTATTCGTTACCATTACAACAAGCAATAACTTGGAGCCCTACTAAAGGATATAATAATCATGAAAAGGAGATACTATAGGAAAGAGGAATGCAAAACATAATATAGCTTTTTTAGCCCTTAATTTCATCACAAAATCAACACACACTACCTGTCACCTATTTTTCACCATTCACACTGGGAGAGGTAACAATGATTACAGGCAACTAACTGGTCTTGATTTTAAATGGAAAATTTTCAACTACTTTATCAAATAATTATAGGATAGGATATTCGAAATATGGAAAACAATAATATTAAATTCAATTGAAAATTATATGAAATTAAATTTTATCAAAATAAAACATTACTACTTGATATTTAATAAAAACTGCTTTACTAAAGGTCAGCGACAACGGGCCACAGACCATAACCACTGGAGGCCAGCTATAGCCACTTGATTTTTGTTATTTTCATATATTATGTATAGACACACCACACACATGTAGTCGATGGCGACCACTCGCTAATGAAGTGTCCGCGACAAAGTATAGGAAAACATGTGTCAAGTGGCTGTCGCTGGCCAACAGTGGCTGTGGTCCGTGGTTCGTTTTCGCGACCCCAAACTGAAAAACTACTACGAATTAAGCTGACAATAGCAAAATACACAACTAATACATCCACAACACATTCAAAACCTTCCACACACACATCGGAGTAAATAAAACACACAAACACTCTGACACTGTGTCAAGATTTATTCAAATCCATCATACACAGCGGTCGGAGCACCACACATCTTCATCTTACACTAAGTAGCGGGTATTCATTTGTCATCGTCCTTGAAGACCATGGTGCTATGGCACTTGCCGCAGTAGTGCCTGTCCTCCATGACGGCCATGAACACGCCGGCACCGCACTGCTCGCCCGTGCACTCACGACGCAAGCGGTGGATCTTACCGTTCTCGTCAACCTGAAAATGTTTTTGAATAAATGTAGTTTTTGTTTATTTTAGTAGGATAATTGTGATACTCTAAGACCATTCCTCCCATTGCGATACGCACAGGCGATTCAAGTATCCTGCAAGTCTCGGAGACTAGTCGCCGCGGAGTATCTCACATATTAGCTAGTTCAATAAAGAAACGAATCTTCAATGGCGGCCAAAGCTGACTTTGACAGATGGTAGGATCAGCAAAAAAGAAAATAAAAATAACGTAAATTGATAATTATTTTATTAATTATTTCAAATTGTTTGTTGACAAACTTTTTTGTTATTGTATTTGTGTATTTATATGAATTATCATATTTAGGTATACAGAATGTAATAAAATCCCCATAATACTTGTAATAAGCCCATAAAACTGAACAACTTTTCCCAAAGAACATATTTTGTCAAATTCCAAGAAAACATTATTTACTTTCACAAATGCATAATTGTCATTGTAAATTTATGATAAAAACTATTATAGGGAAAATCAAATACATTTTAGTGATTTTATTTTTCCATTTTTTTTTGCATACCGTACGGCCGTGTGTGAGCGAGAGGGAATGATAAGCGCCGCCATTGAAGATTCGTTTCTTTAAAGAACTGACTAATACATTTGTATGTAGGCTCGCACACTACGCTACCGGTACAATGTATGATATTCCGCGGCGACTAGTCTCCGAGACTTGCAGGATACTTGAATCGCCGGTGCGTATCGTAATGGGAAAATGGCCTAATGCGTTTATACTTATTTCAAAAAGAACAATGCTTTTAAAATTCAGTACTCTTCCATCACTTTTTTTATTTTTAATGTTGTTAATTTTTGTATGTTGAAAATAAATGTTTCTTTTTCAATAAAATGTAAGTACTGTATAACAGTGTTTTATTTATTGTGATTTTTAAACCATCACCATCTATTCAAAAAATAATATGTGAAGTTTAGCAGTACTAAAAAAACATGTTTTCAATTAATCATGTTTCAAAGGACCATCTTACAAAGCAAACAACAAAACACATGTGATTCACCCTTTTCTCCTGTCAAGCAAAACTGAACAAGTTTGTCCTCCATATTATAATGAGACTAAAAGGACAAGTTCAAACAAGTTTAAGGGCTGTTAAATATTTATGTTTCCTGAACTGACATTCCAATCTCAGGTCACAACATGTTGAGGTATTTGGAAATTCTAAGAACTGAATTAAATGACTAATCAATGATGTGCAATATGTTTGCACATGTTTTTTTTTCTATGAATCACTAATTTCATATTCAAATTTTATACTACACAAATTACTAAATTTTATATTAACCTAACTATAAAATATTCTGAAATAAACTGAAATAGGAACATAATTTTGCCGATAATATTAATTAATTTGCATCAGAACATACCTATAACCTTTTCTCTATTTTTATGAAAGTTGGATGTTTAAATTTATGTCATTTTCTTTATAATGTGTAAAAAAAAGTAGAATGTTCCTAAACATTTAATTCAGAGAAAGGACTTGTTCACAAGTTTTTTACACTAAAATAATAATGACATGACATTGATAATTAACTAAAAACGTAAAAAATAAAACCGGCCAAGTGCGAGTCGGGCTCGCGCACAAAGGGTTCCGTAGCAGCAAATATAATAAATTACAGTTAAATCAACCTATCTCAAAAACTATAAGAGATACTTTGATCAAACCAAAAATCGTTGAAAGAGTTAATTAGCATGCATCACCTCTATTTTTTTTAGAATTTTATACCCCGTAGTTATAAAAATAGAGGGGGGGGACATACTTTTTACGACTTTGAGAGCTGATATCTCAAAAACCGTTCACTTTAAGAAAAATGTTTTTTAGAAAACTTTATATCATTTTAAAAGACCTTTCCATTGATACCCCACACGGGTATGTACATCGAAAAAAAAAATTTCATCCCTCAGTTACATGTATGGGGGGCCCCACCCCCAATTCTTTTTTTTACTATTTAGTGTCATATTTTTGTAGCGGTTCATACAACACATATTCCCATCAAATTTCATCACTGTAGTACTTATAGTTTCCGAGTAAATCGGCTGTGACAGACGGACAGACGGACAGACGGACATGACGAAACTATAAGGGTTCCGTTTTTGCCATTTTGGCTACGGAACCCTAAAAAGACGGTTTGCACTCCAGGAGTGCCGGCAGAAGTGAAAACTTGATTATTAACGTTGAGCATGTTTGATATCCATCGGTCTTATGCTTTTTCGATCAGGTCACGTGTCCACTGTCCAGACGCGAGTTTAAGATTTTATACCCCACGCCGCTAAAGAAGTTTTCATGATAAAAAAAACTTTATCAACCCACCTTGTAGAACCTAAGTACAGCTAGCTTGACCTTCTTCTTCTTGTGCTTAATCTTCTTAGGTGTGGAGTAATTCTTCTTCTTGCGTTTCTTTGCACCACCACGCAGCCTCAACACCAGGTGGAGTGTGGACTCTTTCTGGATGTTGTAGTCTGAGAGTGTGCGGCCATCTTCTAACTGCTTGCCGGCAAAGATCAATCTAGTGGACAATTTTATATTAGTATTTGATCAATCAAAAATATAGAACTACTTTTATAACATACTAGGTTTCCGCCCGCAGCTTCGCCCGCGCAGTCAAAGAAAAACCCACATAGTTCCCGTTCCCGTGGGATTTCCGGGATAAAACCTATCCTATTTCCCGGGATAAAAAGTAGCCTATGTCCTTTCTCGGGTATCAAAATATCTCTATAAGTACCAAATTTCATGCAAATTTGTTAAGTACCTAGTTAAGGCGTGATTGAGTAACAGAGAGACAGACAGACTTTTGCGTTTATAATATTAGTATGGATTTTATTATTAAAAAGTATATTCATGAATAGTTGTTGAAAATAAATGGTATCAGAAAATTTAATGGCTTAAAAAATGAATTCCATTTTTGTTTTACACGAGTTTTTATCTTAGGAAATTATCAGTTTTCAATAAAATAGTACCTATGTTATATTTTAATTAATTATAGTACTTTACATGATTTTTAGGTGTATTACAAAAAAAAACTTTACATTAAATTCTAATTTTCATTAAGTATAATTAAAATGTTAATACCTCTGTTGATCAGGAGGGATTCCCTCCTTATCTTGGATCTTGGCTTTGACATTTTCGATAGTGTCAGAGGGTTCCACCTCAAGGGTGATGGTTTTCCCCGTTAGGGTCTTTACGAAGATCTGCATCTTGGCTCCTGTTAAAAAAATTAGCAATGTTGTAGATACTAAAATATGATTGTAAAACAAAAGAGTAAAATATGCTTTACCTTTTGGATAAGTAAAAACAAGATTTACCCCATTGTGAATATTGATCAAATGTGTAATTTCATATTTAATTTTATGTAAATTCAAATAGTGTCTGTATTATATGGATTGTTTACTTGTTGCGTAAGGCTTTCTATGCAAATAAGTTGACTAACTTTTAGAACTAAGCTAATAAGGTGGGTTAAAATTAAGGATAAAATAAAACATGATGCTCTGTTCAATTTTTATTATCAGAGAAAAACAATTCATACAATAGATTTTAAACCAATAGAATAGCATTGATGACACCATCATTCTCCGGGTTGTTGGTAACTTGAGCGTACTTTCCCCAGACAACTTTGCCAGCCTGAGTCACAAGACCAAGCTCGGAAATGTTCACTTCAATAACTGTACCCTTTGTTATTACCCCAAGACTTGTGTACATCTGTGAACTTGGATTCTTCTTAACTCCAATAATCGGCAAACAGAATGTTGCTTTCAATTCTGGATGTGTTACATGTGCCTTTTTGAACCTGAGTGCCATTGGTCGAATGAACCTCTCGAACTTTGGCGGTTTTCTTGTGAAATTCTCTCCGACAAATGTGACTTTAGTGACCATGCGTTTCCACGCTTTCCTCTTTGATTTACCAGACTTGAGGACTTTAAATACTTCTGCATCAGCTTGTGCTCTTACTTTTGGTATTGGTACATCCCATTTACCGGCTTTTTCCTTTCTTTTCTGTTTGATCATGTTAGACAGAACCTTAGCACGATTTTGGACATCTCTGTCAAGGAGATATACGGGAAGCGCTCCTTCGCCAACTTTCTCTGTATTTTGTCGCACATTTTTCTCTTCGTGCGCTTTGATCTTCTTTTTCATCTGAATCTTTTCATTGCGCCGCTCTTTGTTATAAATCTTAGCCTTGATACCGCGTAGTTTGCGCGCCTTCTCGGCCCTCTTGTGAGGTTCACGGGCCTCCTTTTTTCGCTTACGCTCTTCATAATCAAGTCTTCTACCATATAACTTTTGATGGCGTTCAATGTATTCGTTCTGCGGCATTGTGGTTGCTTTATCGGCAACTACAACAACAAATTGTCACCTTATCAATAGTTATGGTGAAATTATGGGTCAACGTGTTATAACCTCTTCACTAAGTATTTCACTTTATTGCTCATAAAATTAACAATAAATACGGAATCCGAATTAGTTTTCTTATTAAAATGATATATTCGTGATGATATTAAGCGAAATTCGAAAATAATCCTCAAAAATGCTACGACACGTGCCACTGTTTTCGAAAACTTATTTAAGTCCTGAATAACGATCTAAATTATTTAATTTATTTCCCTACAATAACAAAAACTCACGACACAATATTTGGTAATAATTTTTCACAATAAAATGCAATAACTGATAAAAACATACAAACTCACCTTATGCCGACACCATGCCACAAGGAAAAGGAAATTTTTTGAACAACTACAGACTATAGAGTAACAACGTACAGACTATGAATGTTAACAGATTATATTTATGTGAAGTGTATTTATGGTATATCATAATTTTATGTTTATCGATAAATGATTTGATTTTTGTTTCTTTGTTTCAATATTTTGTGAATATTTTAAACACATCCCAATCAATTTTTCTAATTCTTTCGCTCTAAAAGTTAAAAGACCCAATTTTAGATTATTACAAATTATTATTACACATGGACGCTTAAAATTATATTAATTGAAATTTGAAGATTTAAAAAATGTTACATGATAACTGATCGTGTTTTTAAATATTTATTCTTCCCTATTTTTTAATTATAAGCTTCTATTATATTTTTTATTTCATCTCAACAGCTGCAGCATCATCATTCATCATACAGCATATTGTTAACTGGCAATAATTAGTTGACAGTTGAGCGTAGTGAATCCTGGCATTTTGTCTCTGGTTGAATTTTATAGCTTTCTTTTCCTCCATCATACCAAAAACGAGCTCAAACTAGTCTTTGGTTCAAACCAAAACGAGTCTTTTCTTCATACGTTGTTGTAGTTTACTATCCTGGAGTTAAATTACTCCTTATAATTCGACCGTTTTCATATTATGAATATAACAGCGTCCTACTCTTCAGGTATTATTGTGTTTAATATTATACTATGTGTTGTTTTGTTTATAGGTTACGTGAATTCCGTAGTATATTTTGAAGGCCGAAGTTCGTTCATTATTTATTTTATGTGTTGTTCATTGCGTGGTGATACTGTGATGCATACCCAAGAAGGGTAAAACTGTACATTATAGGGCGTGGAATTTGGGGGTAGTGGGGGGTGGAGAGAGGGGGGGTGGGTACTAGGAACTTCCCCTGTAAAGGGGGGGGGCGCGAAAATTAATAGTTTTCGAGATATTTACAAATTAAGTTTTGGTCCGCCTAAAGCAAAGGGGGCGCAAAGTAAGGACTTAGAAAATTTTTGATCTAAAGTGAAAATTGTATAGGAATCATAAAATACATAATTTTTACAATTACTGTACAATTGCTGTACAATTAATATTGGACAGCGCTAGTCGTCCGCTAAACGGATGAGTAAAATAAATTAGTCGTCCGATTACCGGATGAATAAAATAATTTAATCGTCCGATAACATCTATTTATCTATATAGTTAGGTTATCGGGGTTTCTTTAGAGAACTGCCGCACGTATTATAGGTTTTTTGTGGGGGGAGGAGGGCACACGTAGGTATTTGATTTTTTTTTGCGCGTCGACGGAGCCCCGCTTCGCGGGGCTCCTATTTCTGTGTAGTTTTTTTTTTTAAAGAAACCTAACCTAACCTAACCTAAACTAGATTTTTTTTTGCGCGTCGACGGAGCCCCGCTTCGCGGGGCTCCTATTTCTGTGTAGTTTTTTTTTTTTTAAAAACCTAACCTAACCTAACCTAACCTAACTTGATTTTTTTTTGCGCGTCGACGGAGCCCCGCGAACGCGGGGCTCCTATTTCTGTGTAGTTTTTTTTAAGAAACCTAACCTAACCTAACCTAAAGGCTAACCTAACCTAAACCTAACCTAACGAATTGAGGGTGAATATCTCCGCCATTTTTGATTTTAGAGAAAAGTTGTTCCTATAAAACATGCTTATATTAGCGTTATCTTTACGATAAAACAATAATAAATAGGTGTTAAAATGACACCAACTCCATCAAAAGTCCTGCGCCCCCTTTGCTTTAGTCCAACCCAACTAGCTTTAGTGTTAAAAGGTTATCTAGTAATCCGAATAATCGGACGATTAAATTATTTTATTCATCCGGCAATCGGACGACTAATTTATTTTATTCATCCGTTTAGCGGACGACTAGACACTTCGATTAATATTTTTGTTAAATTATAAATTGCGAATATTAATTATTTTATTTAATCTATTTTACAAAAACTATACTTAATAATAATTATTTTTAATGTTGTTGTTAAAAAATATAAAAATTTCATAAATAAAATTTAAATTATAATATTTTTTTTGTTAGATAGAAATGTTTTACCTGAAATGAAACGCGTTTGACAATCGCTGTAGGTCAATTTGACACTGTCATAACAGTAAGTTCGGGTTTCAAAGATAAAATGGAGTAAAATTTTCCGATTTTCAAAAATTCGTGACTCAAAAACAAAAAGTTTTCGCGCTTTGAAATTTCAGATTTAGGTTCCATAGGACAATAGCTAACCACAAAAAAAATTACGACTCTCAACTCCACGCCCTATAATGTACAGTTTAGCCCCAAGAAGTAATGTAAAAGGTTCTTCTGAAAAATGTATTCAGGTATTCATTTCTTATCTAACATACTTTAATTATTGTGCCAAAATTGTTAATGCTCTTTGGATTGGTGAGTTATAAATTAAAGGACATATAGAAGCGGGAAATTGAAATTGTTATCTAACCAAGATTTCTATTTACATTTTTATTACACTGATTATATCTTTCAGGTTTTAATATTATTTCAGATTTATTACTGAATTAAAATATTCTTTGGTTCCTCTGTAGTCAAAAATCAGCCATATTTTTGAAAAATGTATTAAGCAGAAACTAAATTATGTTTAAAAGTGATATTAATTCATGAACTTTATGAGTGATTTTAATAAATACAATTTTAAGATCTTAATTCTTCTACATAATTCAATTTCAGAAAATTTTGATTTCTCTTTCTAACATTTACTTTTTTTAATACTTAGCCTTTATGCTTCATTTTGTACAAAAAATTATAATTCTTTTATTATGATGTCTACTAAATAAAAAGACACATTAAAATAAGTATTAAAAAACAAATTCGAACTAATAATTATCAAATTTTCCTTCTAGAACCTTCATGGAGCAGGCGTTGTTCAACGGAGACCATTTTCAGTATACAAGGAAAAGAAACTGGTATGTATTGTTTTATCTATTCTATATATTGTAGTTCTGCATGTTTTTGGTTATGGGGGTTATGTTATATGTATGTAATTATTACTCAAATTTTTTTATGTATTATGATGTTGTTAGTATGTAATAATGTGACTATTATTATTAATATCCAACTTAAATGGCAATTGCTTAAGCTATTTACATTGAAGTTAATTAAGTTGAATTTTAACAACTTAATTAGTTAATTAAGTTATAACATCACAATTTGTAAGAAAAACAATGTCTTTCCATATTGATGAATAATTTCAATCGTATTGTGTTTTAAAATTATGCTGTTTATAGTATATACTTATAAGGTTTTTTTAAAAATATGTAGTTATAAATCATTATTATTATGTACATAGTATATTTTTTGCGAAGCATGACATTGCACAAAAAATATAAATCAAAGCAGGCATGTAGCGTTCCATGTTTTACAGTGCAAAAAGCTAACATGAATGTGTCGGCCGTCGGGAGGTTGCTATAGGTGGAAATAATATTATTTCTTTTATTAATTTGCTCAGATAATATGATTATGAATTAATGAAGACATTTTTAGTAGTTGGAGAAAATTATCTATGTTCAATTGTTCGCATACATTAATTACTAAATAAGGCCTGTAGTTAAAATAGTGAATAAGCTTTTAACATGCTTTTATTCTTGTTTCATTAAAAAAATACTGTTTTTTTTACTTCTATATACTTACTACATATTTATTTTGGATAAGAGTAATTTTTTGCATGTTATATAATCATCAATTGTCTTTGCTTTTGATTTTTTTGAAAAATATTGATGTACATACATAATGCTTGTATATAATTATGTTAACAAGTACTTTCAAACTCCATGTAGTATAAACAAGTTATAGCTTGCATAAGTGTCACACACTTTAAGCAGTATAACTAAGTAATAACTTTGTTTTCACAAATATGTTTAGAATCCAACAAAAAATTACAAAAAAGGTTAGGTTAACTTAATATTTTTTTTTCGCTTATTATTTCTGAACACAAAGACAGTTTTGTATTTATGCTATCAGTAGAAGTAATATAATTTACTCAAATTAACATCTGTTATTCAAACAATTTTATCAACATGATAATTTTTAAAACAAAAACATGTTTTGATAAGTTTTGTATACCTATTATGCATTTTGATATGTTATTTTATGTCAGTGGTGTTTTGAATTCATTAGGTTTTGTGTTGCTAAATATTTGCTCTATGTACATACAGTTGTGAGAATATTTCATAATATATTACTGTTTCTAATAACAAAATATTATTAAGCTTATTTGGTCGGCTTCTTTGATCATAAAACAAATAAATTTTAAAGTATTCCTGTTTTATGGAAAAAATGCTTGAGATAAGTAAATAAGAGTTTCTATATGAGTTTGGCCAGTACTATTTCAGAACTATAATATTTAAATAAAACCTACACACTGTACACTTAAGGAACTGTGTCCAAATCTATTTGTTTTGTTATTAAGCTCTTTTAATAAGGATTTGCTACATACTAAAGCAGAAGTAAAAATCGACTTTGCAAAGTCTGCAAACAAACCAAACTAAACTTTTTTTTTCCAAACCTAAAAGCTTCCTAAATATTGGAAACAGGTTTTAAAGAATCCAATTCATTATTATCTCTGACATTGAACTTACTATGTAAGTTGTGACCTTGACAAAATATATCGTAGCTCCTACCGTACTACGTCATACAATGATACGTTTTGCATATGTATATTACATTTACAAGAAAGCTTCTCTTTGTTACTGTACAATTGTATAAAACAGGCATTTATTTAAAACGTTTGCAAAAAACAACTTAACAGCTTCTCGTGACGACTGTACTGGATAGAACAGGAAAATAAACAGAATTTAGAGTGTAGGAAGCGTGTTTGTACATTCGTCGCGTCATTCGTGAGTCAAGCGAATGTGCAGACCTGTTGGGACTTGTCTCGTACAAGGCATTGCACCGGACACTGCAATGCGTATTTGAAACGCTTTGAAGTTAGGTATGGTACAGCTATTAGCCAATTTTGGACGGGTCTAATTGAATATAAATGGTACGAGACACGAACGCTCTTTTTATACCTACTTGTGATGATTTCATTTATATCCCAGAGCATTTAAGCGAATAATAATTGGTGACTAGATATTTGAGCTTCAACATGTATTCTATTACGATTCTAGAAGAACTTCTGAATCGTCATAACATAGATTTAACATCTACCTACTGCACCGGTTCGGAAAGCAGTTTCTACAGAGAAAAGCCAACAAGAAACTGTAGTTACTCTTTTAAATTGTACCTACCGCGTTTTAAAAATAATTTTGTAAGAAAAGAAATGGACCATTCATTGATTGTTCATCTTTATATTATATTTTATCAGAAAAAAAGTATTGCATTTTTTTTTTTGTATTGCACATACATTTATTTTTTTGTATTCATATCAAAAAAGAATAGAGAAGAAAAGGCTACGATTTGAGAAATTTCCATCATTATTGGGATCCTCAGATAAAAATAAGCTTATACCTATAAATGTTTTTAGAAAAATATGCGCTGATTGCGAAGCTAACTGAACAAAATATATTAAGTACGTAAGGTTTATAACTAACTTGCCAAACATTGCTTGGGGTATCCCCATTTTTTGCCATCACCGTCCACTTCGCAGCAAATATTTACTCAAGAAATTCCAGCATTCAAAATTATTAAATACTAGCCGTTTGCCTCAAAATTAGACCGGGTTGACCTGCCATGAAAAAAAGTTTATTTTTTATATGTAAATATTTAGCTTTCTATCGAACACAGAAATGTTTATTGATAGTATTTGAGTCGTTTGCCAACAATTAAAGAAATCTTTAAAATATTAAGTACAGACATATCGAGCGCATACACTAACATTTATCACGCATTGGTAAGAATACTAAGAATGTTTATTTTAATATCTAAAGACGTAAATTTAACCCCTCGTTTTCACCAAGAAACAAGTTAAATACTAGTTTGATACAAAACTTGTAGAATACTTTTCAAAACATAATTATTTGTTTTATACATGTATTGAGACTGTCTCAAACATTCTTTCGTTCACACTTTGTAGCCAACAAGTACCTATTTATACAAGTATAAAACACAATTTGCGTTTACACTGAAGTCTGTGACATGTTAGAACTTGTCTGATCCATTGATAGCGTTCTCACCTACAAAATACAGTCGTGGTTTAGATAAGTATTGTTTATTTTATTGCAATTTCTGTATAATACTAGTAACAAACAAGTTTTAAACTTTATCCATGTTTGTTGGATAAAGTTTTCAACATACATACATCTCACAAAAGTTTTTTTTTATTGATAGAAATCATAAAAGTGGGTACGACTGAATTTGTCTCGAATTCTACAAGTATTGCTACAACAAAAACAAGAGATCATAAACATGTAGGCAACTAGAAGTTTTCAACCAATAAGTTTCGTATAAGTTATCCTACATGTATCAAATTTTGTATACAACATGTTTTACACATGTCTATGAGAAACGAAAATATTGCATCAAATTTGTAAAATACATGTATTATACTTTGGTGAAAACGAGGGGTAATGCGCGGTGGCGTCACTCTCATTAAGTGCAAGTACTAACATGTCTGATAATGTTGTCAGATTGACATGGTGCTCGGGACGCAGCCAGGATGGAATCTGAAGATCGAATTAGCTATTAAGGATATCATCTAGCTTTGATGCTTTGTTGATATACTGAATATTGTCAAAAAATTATGAAAAAGAGACGAAAAATTGTTTTTTTATTTGTATATATTTTATCTGGATCAAAGTTTCAGTAAATCAACAAAATCATGAAATATAGCTTCGCTCTGCATCATAAATCATCGTGCTATTAAAATATTTTTTAGGATTTAGATAATTTTATTTGATATTATTATCTAACATAATTAGATGTTTGTAACACGTGGTTGTGCATAAATCTATGCATTCGTAATATGCAAATGATTAATTCGTTTTTGTTCTTGTTTTGTTTTGTTTTATGTCTTATCAAAAAGGAATGTTTTTTTTTATCTGATTTGCGCATGACCATCATATTTTATAAGATTTTTTGTTGTTGTTTTTAAAAATTTTGTTGGTATTTGTTATTGAATTTGTAGATTACTTAGTTTTAGTTTGGTAAGTAGCGTGTTCTAATGTTTGTCATTTTATCTTGTATTTGTATGGTTTGTGCATGTGATGTAATAATTTGGCGTTTAAAAAAATAACTTACAAAAAAAGATACGATTAGACAGAAAAAAAATATACACATGAAATATATGCTAAAAAACTACTTATACTGGAATCGAGTAAAAAAAAAGAAAAAAAAATCGAGGTCAAATTAAAAAAAAAGCATTGAGATTTAAAAAAAGACTAAACAAAAGTGTCTGTTGTACAAAAAAAAGGAACTTTCGAGCAGCAAAAGCGACAGCCGCCAGCCCGGAGCATAGACAATTCAACGCGGCGCCGTGGCACCATAGACAACCGGTGTTGCCCATAAGCAAATGTTCAGTTTATCGATATTTATAGATTTTGTGCGCGACACGAGCGACACTGAGCTCGGCAGCGATGCGGAGCGCGAGTTTGAGCCCGCGACCGAGTCGGAGGACGACGGGCCGATTGGCTGCGAGTCGTCTGGACAGAGCGACGTGAGTGTTGCCACTTATTATAACTTTTATATTGCATTTGACTCACAATACAATCTTATTTATTTTATTTATTTATAACACTTTACTATGCTAGTTATACAAATTACTTAAAACTAAAACTTATAGCTAAACTAGCACAGAGGGCGGCCTTATCACTAAAGAGTGATCTTAATCCATCAGGCCCCGGAATCACAGACACAATAGAAAATCTATTGTGTCGCGGTCGGATCATACTGTTTTGGTCAAGTTTATTAATATTCAATAAGAGATCCGTTAATTTTTACTACAACTAAAAGAGAAGAGAGTATAGCACTTTGCAAATAAAGCAAAATACCTCCACTAACCAACCACACATCTAATTTCAGAACGAAATAATAACGACGAAAGTGATCGAAGTGTCGGTCGGCGACGATGGCGAGTTGCAGTTCGCTGACTCGGAGCAAACTGACTCTGACGGCAGCGATAGTGAAATGGACCTGTATGACTACTGGCTATGCGCGCAGTGCCGGGCTGAAAACAATAACCCGCTGTATAGATACTGCGAAAAGTGTTTCAAGGTTTGTTGAGACGAAAAATGGGATATTGGAACATTCTAGAAGGTGCAAGCGAGGTGTAGAGGTGCTGTGTTTCAAGGTTTGTTGAAAATAATGGTGGAATGTTCTAGAACGTGCAAGCGAGGTGTGGAGGTGCTGTGTTTCAAGGTTTGTCGTCTTTAGTACATGGGGTGTACTGGAAAGCAGGAGCAGAAGGATAGATTGGACAATGCAAAGCAGAGAAAAAACAGCTAAAGTTACTGGGAGTAGTTTCTAGGTTTGATCTAATTGGTATTGTGTGAAATGCTCTAGAAGGCATCTGAATGTCAGATTTTATAGTGCGAAGTCGAAAAAAGACATCTATGAAGGTGCGGAGTACAACTACTGATACAATATTTCAAAGTTTTGGTAAGTGATATCTTCTAGAAGGCAAGGCTGAAAGGTCGATTTCATAGTGCAAAGTCCAGAAAGAAGTTTTTTAAGGTTTGTTGTGAATGGTTGTGTGTGGAATTCTCTGGCAGTACGTGGGCCACACTGAAAGTTTTGCGTAACTCATAAATAAAACAATTTATTTGAGTAATATTACATTTACTACTTTTTAAAGTATTCTCCGTTACATTTAAAACACTTTTTCATACGTTCAAACAATTTCTGGAGACATGAGGACCATTGGTCCGAGGGTATGTTTTCTGCGTGCTGTTTGTAAGCAATCACGGCCTCTTCTGGCCACGTAAATGTCGAACCACTCATTGAATCTTAGATTTTTGGGAAACCGAAGAAATAGTACGATGCTAGGTCAGGACTGCGTGTGGCATGGGTCACGTGCTCTATGTTTTCATTAGCCAAAAATGACTTTGTTTTGGTCGCGGTGTGCGCCGGAGCACTGTCATGGTGCAACAGGATGCAACCTCTAGGTCGCTTTTCCCTCATTTTTTCTAAGACATTGGACAAACAAATAGTGGTGTACGACTCAGCATTAACAGTATATTGTAGCTCAAGTGGTATAGTGCAGACAGAACCCATCTTGGAGAAAAAAAACGCAATCATTTGTTTGTCGACCCTTCTCACCTGCCTTAATTTTGTTGGTTTCCTGTCACTTTCAACCACCCCCAAAGAATATTGGTGATTTATTTCTGGAATATAACAATATATTCATGTTTCATATCCTGTTACGATATTATCCACAGCATTATAATGTCCGTGATTGTACTTTAATAGCATTTCTTTACACCAATCTACTCGATGTCGTTTTTATTCTGGAGTGAGTTTGTGAGCAATCCACTGGCAATCAAGCTTCCTAATTTTGAAATGTTCATGTAAAATTTTCTGAATTTGGCTCATACCAATCCCCAAATGTCCCCGAATCTCCTAATAAGTGATATGGCAAATTTCTTAAATTAGTCGTCTGACGGTAGCCATATTTTCCTCCGTGATCGCAGTTCAGGGTTGACCTTCACGAATGTCATCATGGAGAGAAACATGGCCGCGATGAAATTCAGCATATCAATGCCTTACAGTCCTCAACTAAGGTGCTTCCCTCCAGAAAGTATTTTAAAGGCGAGCAGTGCAAGCTTTCGGAGAAAGCGAACTTTTAAAATCGTAAAAAATCACCGCCCTAAAATTCTTTCGTGCTAGTTCCATTTTTGCTACGGATAACGAACTTCAACTTGAGATAAAAAACAATTGACAAGTTCTTCCCGCCCAATTTTTTTTTCTACAACTAATGAGACTTCATATGTTAAAAAAATATAACATTCAAAATTCAAACATTTATGGGTGGCCCGCAACGCAAAACTTTTAGTGTGCACTAGGTACGAGCAAAATTTGAATGCGAAATATAGCTACCCGCTATAAAACCTATTATAAAGGTGCTGGGAAGGGTTTTAGGATTGCAGGAAGAAGAATGATATCTGAGAGAGTTCTCAAAGGTCCAAGCCAGGTGTAAAATTGCAGAAAAGAACCGACTTCAAACATTCAATATTTATTTCCAATATACATACATATTATTTACTTATTATGGAATTTTCTCATATAATTTTATTAATCATTGACTATTTATTAAATATATTACCCCTTTTTTATGTATCATTTTATTTTTGCAAATGCAATAACATTCATATAAAATTATCTACATATTTTTATAATTTTAAAATATTTCTTACATTTTTATTTATGTATTTCTTATCATTGCTATTTTTATTGCGTCCTTACTAACCATTCTTCACTTTATTCTACCACCTTATTAAACTCACAACCCATGTATTCTAGGTACGTAAAAACTTCTTCCCGCCGAGACCGAAGCGAAAATCGCGACGTAACAACCGACTAGACACAGACTTGCAAACGTTCTCCCAGGAATCCGGGATATCCGTGAAAACCGTTCCGGATACTGACATTTTACCGGTCAAAGAACATTTGCCTGACTCTCAATCGGTTCCGGATACTTATCCGATTCAAGATACCGATACGGCAGATCCGGAACGGTTCGCGCGAACGCTATCCCAAGACTCCGGCGTGGAGTCGGCTTTCAACAGCCAAGAGTCGTGCCAAGAACGGGTCAAGAGCGTGCCAAATGTGATATTAGGTAGGCGCAAACGGCGCGCGGATTCCGTCGACCGGAACAACAAACGGATCCGGACCGACTACACGGATTCCGAATCCGACGCGTCGGTTGCCGACGTACAGCCCATAGTCAAAATGGTCAGCGATCCCGCGCTAACCATAGACAACAATATATTACCGACCGATGTGTTGCTAAAAGATAAATTAGAGGCGAAAGACGACATGTGCATAGTTTGTTTCGCAGAGCCCAAGTCGGGCGTGTTCGTTCACGGACGGATAGCGCATATATGTTGTTGTTATAAGTGCGCTGTTAAAGTTTGGGCCAAAGCGAAGCGCTGCCCCGTGTGCAATTGTAAAGTTAGCAATGTCCTGAAGGCGGTTGTTATGTAGTTTTTATTTCCAATTTTTTAGTATAGCGCCATCTGTTGATTGAATTTTGCTCTTCTCTTTCCGCCGTAGATAAGGAGTTAGGGATAAATAATATGTTTGTTTTCCCCAAAGCATAGAGAATATTTACTGAACTTGTCGCGCACAATTCCACATACCCTGTAATCCCCTTTTTTCATTTTTTAATCGATAAAGTTAAAACCATGTTTCTGGAATGTATAGCAAGTCAAATATTTGCTATTAACAACTATTCCACATGATTAAAAATTAAAATCTAGTACAAATCATAAATTTTGTTTATTCAATCAACAGATGGAAAGTTTTCTTTCGTACGATAATTTCTTACATGTCTGTTTTTTTCCCGTTAATTTCTGATTATTAACAAAAAAAAAAAAGTTAACGGCTATATTTTTTAAAGTGACCTCATTATAAATATAACAAATTAAAAATATATCGCGTTACATACGCCACGTGTGCCTTAAAATTATATTCCAATTTCGTTTTTTTTCTATTAATTTTCTTAAAACATATCATTTAAAAATATTAGATAAATGTGCTTTAATTACTTGTTAATAAATGTAAATAACATTTGTCCACCGAAAGAGAGAAATAATATATTTTGTTTAAACGTTAATTAGGTTAGGTTTTGCATATTGATATTTGAGAAGGGAATTTCCAAAAAATATTGCAATGATAAAAAAGGTTCTAGGTTAGGTATGAAAAGAGGCCAGGAATATTTTATAGAGCGGTGTTTATATGCCCCATTAAATAATTCTGCAAGAATGAATGTCAGTTTTCCTTGTATATAATATACTTAAAATTAATTCAGTTAATGCTTGACAGTTTTAGATGCTGAAGTTCAAAGGTGATAGATTTATTAATTTTCGTTATATCACCATGTAAAGACGTAGGATTAAAACGCTTTTGTTATTATATGTTTCTTGCAAAAGCAAATTGTATATTATTGTTTATGGCTTACTGTATAATTGAATAGCCGTAACAAATTCAGTATATTTTATCTATATTTACTGTCCCCTTACTAATTAACTTTAATATATATTTTAACTAATTACAATTTTGTAATATCTTTCAAGTGAAAGAGTGAAAATGAAAAGGATAAACCTTTCATTTTATATACTTAAGATTAATAAAACTGGAAGTGAGTTCCAGATAAAAATCATCGTTATTGCATTGTGTTATCTTTGCTTAGATTTGTATAAAAAAGTTATATTAATTTCCTTAAAAACATTCTTGGTCTTTATCCTTTATTATAATTGATTACGCTTCTTAAATTATTAGTTCATTTCTTGCTTATAATCAAACCCACCATCTTTGCCTACCGCACAGAAGATCTATTAATTTGTTAAGATTAAATTTTATTTTTCTTAAATTCTATATAAAAGTGATTAAACCTAGATTAGAAATAAAAGCCGGGAATAGATCTCGTAAGTTTATGTATAGTAGACGTAATTTTATACTTTGTACGAAAAATGTAAACGCATTGAAAAAAGAAAGTTACATTGAGTTAAAAAAAAGAAAAACAGATAATAAAAATTTTATTTCAGGCAACACGTGTTTTATTTTATTGTCCCCCTTCCCGGTGTAACACATATTTTTTAATTTTTAAGTTTATGGTTTAAGTATATTTTTCGTCAAAAAACTAAACCGGAAAAATTACATACAATGAATGGCATTACCTTACTTAGTCGAAAGTTCTGACGTAGCAAAGCAAAAAAAACCTTCTGTATTGAGAACATCCTTAAATTGTTAGTCCTTAGTTGAATAAAACAAAGTCCCAGCTTTATTATATGAGTTTTGGTATTATTGTAGTGAAGAAAGCTTCAGGTTCGATTCCTGATGGAGGTCATATTCAACTGTTGTGGACAACCTTTGAGGAAAATATGAATATTACAGAATAAATAGATTATAATAGTTAGTTCTACTTTCAGATAGCAGTGCAATAATTTAAGATTCTTTGATAGTATTCTTATTTTATTGGTTTTCCGTTATCTACAAAATAGAAAATCCTGGATTCTAGAAGGTCTAATAATATCTCGAGATTTCTGTCGAATGTAGGTAACCATGAAAAGTCATGAATTCATAAATCACATAATATAATATATCAGATTATTATTGACTCATATACAACACTAGCCGCTCCGCGCGGTTTCACCCCCGTGGCTCCTCTCCTGTTGGTCGTAGCGTGATGATTTATAGCCTATAGCCTTCCTCGATAAATGAGCTATCTAACACCGAAAGAATTTTTCAAATCGGACCAGTACTCGAGATTAGCGCGTTCAAAAAAACAAACAAACTCTTCAGCTTTATAATATACAACATTGAAAAGAAAGGTGTGCGTTACCCAGGCAAAATGTTTTGCTTTAGAGAGATGAGACTTAAACAAATAATTAGTGTATCATGAGGAGCAATTTGTTTACTAATAGCAAAATTTGTTTGAATTGTAGTTTTTAAGTTATTTAAGAAAAACAAATTTTGCTGGAGTAACGTTTGAAACGTTACCCAGGCAAAATCGTCTTTCAAAAATTAGTTTCAGCACGGAACCAAATACATGAATAGATAGCTTTTGTTGAGTAGTAAATGTTTATAAATAGCAAAATTTGTGTGTGGTATAGTTCTTTAGTTATTTAAGATTTTGCTGCGGTAACGTTTTGGGATTTCCCAGATCTCGAAAACGGCTCAACGCAGAAGTTTGAAAAAAATACCAATAAAAGACCTTAATTTGTTTAAATTTGTTTAATCATTAGTTTTTGATTTGGTTGACGTAAACCAATGTAATTAAATGGTTTCAAAAATCAGAAGAAGCGGGTTTACATGTAAACCAATACACTTATAACCAAATAAACAGCTGTAAAAAATACCCGTGGTTCGACGCTTGTTTACAGCAGACATTTTAGATTTCATACTTTACACGTTAAGAAGATAAAAACAAATTTGATTTATTTTAGACTGGTCGTACTTTAGCGATCGAATACGCAGTTCCCATAACATTAAGAAACATGGCATACTTTAAACAAATTAAAATGATTCATGAAAATTCTTTCCTGTTAATTTCAGCCTTGAATTACGGCTCTAATGAAAGTTATCTCAAAAACAAGAATATGTCAGCAATTCTCTAATAAGCCGACCAAATTGAAAAGGTCACGTAAAAGCGACTGCACCGTACGTACGGGTAATCTTCGCAAATTAGCAGCTTGGTAACCGATGTTTTGTACAGTTAAGCAGAAAAACGTTATTCGTGAAGCCGATTTTTTAATATTTTTTAAGTGCAGTACCATATTACTGTTAACCTGAATGATATACCCATTAATATAGAGTTAAATGGCCAACAGTACAACAGATTTTGGCAGTAATTGATTTTGACCCACCATCAAGTTCCACATTGATTGGACATTACAGAGCATACTGTTACAGAACGAAAACTCAACAATATGAATGTTACGATGATCTGTACTGTAAACTACAGAAATGCAAAAACTCCATAATGCCACATTTGATTATATATTCATTAGTGTAGGTAATTAAAACGTTAGAGACTGGAAGCATAAAACACATAATTTTATACGGTCCCAATGACCACACAAATTTTATTGAATTAGGTACGAATCTGTGATTATGAGTGATATTAGTAGTTATTAATGATAAAAACTGTACTGTTTCCTATATTTTTAAATAGGTACATAAGTGTAAAAGTTGTTTATTTTTTATATAATTGTTGGAAGATTTTTATTATATTGTTGTTTTCTCATTTAAAAGTTTTGTGATTATATACATTTTTTATAGAATATGCTCGAAACCGTCCCTCATAAGGGCAAGAAATATAGGCAAGCCGATAATACATATTTTGTAAAAAAAAAACATTAAATGTGCTTTGCACATTACACACACAACGCCGACTCAATTCCAACTCAAGTCACACTGTGGTATTGAAATATGAGCTTTATGTCGTGTTACTTAGAGTGGATATTTCAACATTAAGTTAAAAGAAGGTTACGACGCTTTGACAATGATTGGTTCACGGGTTATCCACCTGTGGCAGTCACATGTAATGTTAAAATATTCACTCTAAGTAACACGTAACAAAACTCAAAAATGTTGATACTAAGGCAAAGCAATACATATAATTTGTATGAGACTGATTTTTTAAATAAAAATAATGAATCTTAACCATTTTATTATTTTAACTAACCTGACCAGAAAACTTTTGTATTCAACTGTACTAACAAAACATCTATATTATCCTGTTCATTTCAGATGGTTGCGCTTATGTATGGTGCGGTCGCTTTTATATGACCTTTTCAATTTGGTCGGCTCATTAGAGAATTGCTGACATAATCTTGTTTTTGAGATAACTTTCATTAGAGCCGTAATTCAAAGCTGCAATTAACAGGAAGGAATTTTCAGGAATCATTTTAATTTGTTTAAAGTATGCCATGTTTCTTAATGTTATGGGAACTGCGTATTTGATCGCTAAAGTACGACCAGTCTAAAATAAATCAAATTTGTTTTTATCTTCTTAATGTGTAAAGTATGAAATCTAATATTTCTGATGTAAACAAGCGTCGAACCACGGGTATTTTTTACAGCTGTTTATTTGGTTATAAGTGTATTGGTTTACTTGCAAACCCGTTTCTTCTGATTTTTGAAACCATTTAATTACATTGGTTTACGTCAACCAAATCAAAAACTAATGATTAAACAAATTTAAACAAATTGAGGTCTTTTATTGGTATTTTTTTCAAACTTCTGCGTTGAGCCGTTTTCGAGATCTGGGAAATCCCAAAACGTTACCGCAGCAAAATCTTAAATAACTAAAGAACTATACCACACACAAATTTTGCTATTTATAAACATTTACTACGCAACAAAAGCTATCTATTCATGTATTTGGTTCCGTGCTGAAACTAATTTTTGAAAGACGATTTTGCCTGGGTAACGTTTCAAACGTTACTCCAGCAAAATTTGTTTTTCTTAAATAACTTAAAAACTACAATTCAAACAAATTTTGCTATTAGTAAACAAATTGCTCCTCATGATACACTAATTATTTGTTTAAGTCTCATCTCTCTAAAGCAAAACATTTTGCCTGGGTAACGCACACAAAAGAAAGTACTTATGTAACTAGGTACAATATTTAGCAATAACACGTATTTTCGGCAATCAATAAGCACGTACCAAAATCAAGGACATTTGCTAATCAAATTAAACCAGGCGCTGCCTACGCTGTAGAGTTCGTTCGAAGATCAAGGTGAAATGTTTTGACTAACACTATATAGATACTAAATGTATCTCATAAAAGTGAGGAATGACTGAATTTATAACTGGAAATACATGATTATTTGCTACGATGTGTTTTCGTACTGCAAAATTATTAACTGCTTAATTCGAAAAAGAGGTAAGTAAACCGTAAATCAGAAAGAAATAACTACACTGTAGTCCGCTTTTTATTCCATTTTTTCCTATAAAATTTCGTAAGAGTTGATTTATTTCGAATAAACAAGATTAAATATAGATCGACGAATACACGAAAGAAATAAAAGAAAGACTGAAACTGTATCTCTAGAGCAGACATAAATAATTTTGTTCTAGTCGTAAACATGTAAACACATTCTTTTCAAATGGGGTCAGGACAAACTAAGGACGCAACCAGACGTCCAGACATTAATTCAATAAGATTCAGCTCTAACGAAAAAGAGTCTATTTTCTCAGACCTAAGTACCTTATTATTATCGTAGGAATCATTTATGCAATTTATTTTTAACCTTCTAAAGGTAAATTTTTAAACAAACTAACTAGGTATGAAATTTTAGATTCATAACTAGGTAACAGTGCAATGAGAAATTATAAAATGTTTTTGTCTTTGAATTAAATTAACCAAAGCGTAACAGCTCTACCTAGAGCAGGTTACATAAAATCATTTTAAATTAAGCTTCGTTTAGACTTTAGATAATAAAATACATAATATAATATAGTCTAAAACATTACTAAGTTTTTATTTTTACGACGAGCAATTTCTCAGAAAACTTTAAACTCACGAGCAATTATTGAAAACAGACCATTTAATGATTTAATACGATGACAATCAAAATTTAGAAGAATAGCAACTCCTGTATTTTTTCATCAAATTATTTTAAATTGATATATAGCCTTATAGCCTTCCTCGATAAATGGTATATCTAACACCGAAAGAATTTTTCAAATCGGATCAGTAGTTTCTGAGATTAGCGCGTATAAACAAACAAACAAATTCTTCAGCTTTATAATATTAGCACAGACTAATAATAATATACTACGTATATTATATTAGCATAGAATATACAGCCTACGTTTTTAGATACACCACGTGCGAGGCTTGAAAATAAATACAAAACAAAACTAAGATATTTATAAAAGAGAACCGTGTTATGAAAGTTTTCTGCAAAAATAATCTAATCTGCGAGTGACCGATAGCACTTCAAATACCGTTATCAAACAGCCGCTTATCACGATATCGCTACGCAATAAACTTCACCAACTTAGTTCACCAATTTCGTTTAATTTCCCATTTTCGCTTAGTTACATTCACGATTAATATTTATTAGGTTTGTTTTTGTGCAGTTTCAAAGTATTGGTATTAATTTTCTTAATAGACCAATATACATACCTACTAATCTAAGTACCTATCAAAGAAAATGCACACTGTTGCTTCTAGCGAAAAGAACTAGGATAAAATACGGCATGGAAAATATACATTTTATTACTGCTAACTTACATATTTTTGAATTGAAACTTCTTTATGCGCGTTGAGAGCAAAGCTTCAAGGTCGCGTCATGGGAATAACGTCACGTCATGGAGTAAGGCGACGATTTTGGTATCCCTGAATCTTGCCAAAGAAGTTTAACTTCTGACACGTGTACTCTTCTTTTTAAATGTTCGCATTTATTATATTATAAATCCTGCAAATAAGAAATTAACTTAAATCATTCTTGACATAGAATACAAGAGCGACTAATTAAATAAAGGTATGCCTTAATTATTCTGAAAGAGCTAATTAGTAAGACTGCCTTGTAACATTACCTACAACTTCCGTAGATCTCGGATCTTTGTTCGCCGATTAAATTGTAATTAATAATCTATCTACAGTTCCCGCATCACAAATACAAATCAGTGTGCAGTTGGTAGGTACTATCCACATAATACCACATTTTAATTTAATTATAGAAGTTTTAATTAGTAACTCTGGAGTTATTGATTTCTATTTTCTATATACTTATTAAACATTTCATAATTAGAATCATAATATTATAAATTCTAATATAATACTTACTTGAAATCAAAAAGTTCGAATTCAAAAACGTTTCAATAATTATATTAACCTCTTCAGACTCGAATTATGATTAAATTTCGTCGTTATTAAGTAGTTATTACTCAGACAAATTTCTATTATACGTTTATTCTTACAATAATTCAGCGTGACGGCTATAGCCTATATAGGCAGTAATTTCAGATGGGCTTTTGGTCTGAATATAAATGGTTTGGGGAGGGGAGTTTGTCGCGGTTCCTCCAATCCACCTCATCCCCCTCTAAGTACATAAAATTCGTATTCGGTCGTATAAAAAAAAATTATACGTAGATTGTTCTAGATTTCCATATAATAGATGAATTGGGTATCCTAAACCCTATTATTAAAATTTTAGATTATTCCCCTTTCTATAGAATTTAGGAGCGGGAAGCTATCCGGAAGGTTAAGGTCGACGAAAAAAATCAATGCCCGCCCGCATACTATGATACACCTACCTATTTGTGTATTTGTAGTCTCGTCAACGCACATAGTACGTTTGAATATTATGTATATCTAATCTATGAGGCTACAGGATTCTGATGTACTATAGAGATGATTTTTGTGATTTCTTTATTTATTTAATGTAATTATTAAAGTATCAAAACAACACCTTATCAGATTACTAAGATAAGAATTACAAACAAATGATATTTACATATGGAAAAATATGTACATAATTATTCGTTATCATCATCAATACATATAATAAAATTCTAGAAAAGTGGTGTCTGTACAATGAAAATATGTAAAAAAAAATTAGCAGGGGTTATTACTAAATCGATCCCAAACCCAAAACTGTTGTTAAAAAAATTTTTGTCTGTTTGTCTGTTTGTCTGTTTGTCTGTTTGTCTGTATGTTTGAACACGCTAATCTCAGAAACGGCTTATCCGATTTAGATGCGGTTTTCACTAATATATTGTGGTAAGCTTCATTTAACATTTAGTGTTTATTTCATGTCAATCGGTTCATAAATAAAAAAAGTTTTGACCATTTAAGTAATCACAGCGAACATTTGCTAAGGCATTCTATACATGAATTACTTTATGACGTAAATTATACGCTAAAGTTATTCCTTGACATGTCCAGATGATCATATCGAAAGTCCCCAAGCGTGGGGGGGGGGGGGTGGTTATGCTGAGGGGGTAGTAGGGGGGGTCAAAGGACCTTTATTTAGATTTTTGCTCATAAGTCTAAAACCTGCACAAATATGTAGCATTATGGTTACTTCTAGGTAAATTTTCTATATAAAAGGTCTTTGAAATTATGTCGTAGGTATTATTTTTAACCCCCGACGCAAAAAGAGGGGTGTTATGTCCGCTATGTGTGTATTGCGTGTCTGTCTGTGCCACCGTAGCTCGCTAACGGGTAATACCAATTAGATGCGTTTTTTTGTTACATTAGTTGTTTATTATATTATATAGGGGTAAGTGGGAATGAAAAAAACGAATGTTAGTTGTTAATGTAGGTTGTTAATGTAGGTTATACCCAAGTGATATATCAAATGAAAATAGACGACATGTCAGAAACAATTAGTCAAATTTTATCAAAATCGGTTCATCCATTTATTTGATATACGGGTAAAAGTGGGAATAAATAAATGAATTTTATCAAATATACTCAAGTGACGTATCTAATGAAAGACATGACGTGTAAAGTACAATAAGACATATTTTATCAAAATTGGTTTATCCATTTATTGGATATAGGTATAAAAGTGGGAATAAAAGTTGTCAAATAATATACCCAAGTGGCATATCAAATGAAAGGGCATGACCTAACGTGAGAAGTATGATGAGGCATATTTAATCAAAATCGGTTCATCCATTTATTGATTTATAGCGGTAAAAGTGGGAATGAATAATCGAATGTGGTCAAATAATATAATCAAGCGGCATATCAAATGACGTGTGAATTACAATTAGTCATGTTTTATCAAAATTGGTTAATCTGTTTATTACATATAGGGCACCTTAGGGGTGATAGTGGGGATAAATAATCCAAATGGAGTACCAAACGAAAGGATATGACATGTACATAATATATAGGTATGATTAGACAATAGACATGGTTTAGATCAAAATCGGTTCTGCCATTTACTAGGGGTGAAAGGGAAAAGTTGAACGTCTGTGAAAGTAGAAGGAATATGGGAGCGGGAGAATAACCACATCCTGGAAATTTTGAACTTTTCTGTACCTAAGTTTTATACCTAGCTCAGTTTAGTAATAAATTTTACTAACAGTTCTTTTGTGTTATTATTTATTTTATTTCTTAACTTTATAATAATGTGTAAGTACTTATAATTTAGTTGTATATGATAGTACGTGTTTCAAGACGTCTTTACTCAATAATTGTGTGTTAAGTAGTAACTACTATGCAGTCACTATTCCACGCGGACGAAGTCGCGGGCACAGCTAGTTTTAAATATACCTGTACATTAGAAAATGAAGCATTAGTTTAAAATTTAAATAGATCAACATTAGATCAACCGTTTTTCGAAACTGTTGTTTGGAGGCACTTTTGTTTTATCTGTGTCAACGAGTGACGCTTCACGTTGATAGTTGTCCTTTAATTTCTTTGTATTGTTTAAACGATAACTTATGTGAATGAATCATCGAACGTGGTACATAAGCATAATAACTATAGGTGCGACGAACTGCCGGCCCGCGCCCGCCACCCCCGATTTATCGGTCCCGCATACTACCGCTGTAGTCTGTACTTCAATACAGACAGACAGTCGCATTTTGCCCGTCGAGCGCTGTGTACGTGATTTTTCTACGTAACCAAATAAATAGGTAAGTCATCTTTTACTTTTACTTGGCTGTTTAATGCGTTTCCTTTGTCCATTTAAAATAGCGGAAATATTTGTGAATAATTTGACATTCCATTTTTAATTTCCGTCGATTTTAAAATATCGAGTTCGATTTTTAACTTTTAAAAGTAAAGTTAGCGTTTCATATGTTTTGTTTTGTGTCAATAACGGAACTTATTTCGCCGGGTGGGAGCGGTTGCATGACTTCATCTACGTATACGGTTTTTAAAACAATCTGCCGTTGCGTGTACTTTTGTTCATTTTATGCATTGAACGATAAAGACACGGATAAAACATTCCCTTTAGTATGAGTAATACGAGATGACCGTGGTTACTTGACGGTAAACAAGGTTTTACGTTATTATATTACCCACATCTCTGAAGTTTATTGTAATCGAATAATTTACGTAAATAAATCGATATTTGGAACAATTAAATGATAGTGTGAGGGTGACTTTATTTAAGGGGGAGCACTCGTCGGAACATTGCATGAGTCATATTAAATATTTCGTGCCGAAAATATATAGACCGAAATGTAAGCTAGAATATCTATCTTTTATGGTTCGCTTCCCATCGTGCAAAGTTATGTTAATAAATACAATTACTCCGTACCGGTTAACAAATGGTGTCGTTCAACTCAAAATCCGTTCATCACTTGAAATAAATCCGATGCAGATATTTTTGGATAGGTATCACATTTTTCTGAAATTAAAAATAAAAGGACGTTAAAGGATACGCTCGAAGTGTATCAGAGTTCAAAAATAGATATCTGACTAATGTTGAACACATGCTTGACACATCAAGCTGTTTTTAAGCATTTCAATTCAATCAATACTTTAGGACGTGAGTCAAAAGAATATGTCATAACAAAGTACTTAAGTAGTTAGGTACGTGACTTAATTACTAACAATTTATTAGAATTAGATTAACTTTTAATAAGGAAAGTGGAGAAGTTGGAAAACCCGTGTCAGTTTATGGCCATAAAATGTTTATAGCTTCAACATAGCAATAAATTTTGAGAGCATTGATACAATTTCGGTAACTGGGTAAGTTTCGTTACATAAATTATTCTATTCATTAAATTGATTCGTGTACCACTCTCGTTTTATTTAACGCATAAATAAATAACTTTATAACAAAAGACATGAACCGGTTTCGATGTAATGACAGACTTTCCCACTTTCACGCATCAAAGCGTATAAATGTGATCGTACACGAAATATTTAATTGATAATTACTTCAATTAAGCCATCATTTGTATCAATATAATTAGGAATAGATCTACATTTGATTAGAAGTAGGTGCAATAGCGCTAAAAATAATAATTTATCGAAGTTACATTTGAATGTCTATCATAAAATGAGAGTTCATCTTCGTAATGAAAATATTTTTCCTATGATACAAAATATTTGATAAATTATTTCATAAATTATAACCTGAAGATTGATTGAAGTGAAGATATTCCATGCATTACATAAAAAAAAAATCGTCGATGAAACATACAACAATATCTTTAAAATTTTAACGACTACATACAGTTTGTTATTGAAATATTGCTTGGTGATTGAACTTAATATTTTCCTGTAACCTAAACTTATTAGTTAGAAAATGAATCATTCTTGTATTATT
This sequence comes from Colias eurytheme, assembly GCF_061535395.1. NCBI lineage: Eukaryota > Metazoa > Arthropoda > Insecta > Lepidoptera > Pieridae > Colias > Colias eurytheme. Next base: position 553,883 of record NC_142993.1, on the reverse strand, counting down.
GTGATAACAATTAATAACATAAAACAACTTCATGTTAATTAGTTCTATCAACAACTGTTTAATTCAATTAAATATATTTAAATGGAATACGTAAACTGAAGTAATTGAACAACGATTTTTTGTTAACTTAAGTACCATTTGTAACATGATAAACAAAACTACAAATATAATTTACTATCCACTTGCCCTGGCTTTGCTTGTGTTAATACTGTTAACCCTGGATAATAAAAAACAGAACCTAAGTTACTCGTTAAAAATATAGCTTTCTAATGGTAAAAGTATTGTTAAAATCGATCGAATAGTTTTTGTGTAAAACAAACAAACAAAAATCCTTTTCTCTTTATAATTTAAAAGGTTTAGTATGCAAGAAAAAATTGCGTAAGAACTTCCATGTACAAATAGTACTTGATCGCAATTATAATCTGCTCAGACAGGACAGTGGCCTGTGAGAGAGACCTCGAAGGGTGGAAAGGGATGCAAAAACTTCCCGAATGGAATCGATTGAGAGCAAACAACCCTAATACCTAAGCGGGGGTGCGTTGCAGTGTTGAGCACATGTTGTAAAATATGTAAATTTAACTCATGCAACAGTATACGCTATAAATATGACGAAACCTCATTCTTCCTACAACAATATTTGTCCATTTTTTCGCTAAAATATGCAAAAAAACGACTGAATTGGTTGAGAAAAAATATGGAATACATATAGCATATGGCATGGAATAATATATGGTTTTTTTAAACAAAACTATAGATGTGATGCAGTTTAAACTATTAATAGTTTAAACAATGTTTTGAGTAAATCACTAAAACACAGAGATAGTATTAATGAAATATACATATTTATGTGCATTATAAAATTTATTATTAAAATAATTTTAGCGCGTCATGAATAGATTATAAAAAATAAAATAGCTTATGAATTACGATTCTAGCAGTGCAACGAACTTTAAAACATAAATATGAATTAATTACTTAAATGTTACCTTTTAATTAAATAACAATAACCTAACATGGTATTCTGTTTATTTCGAAGTAGTTATCCATTTATATTATAATCAAAGCGTACGAAAAAGGGGCGAATACACCTACAAAAGTTAGGCATTTCAAGTCCCTACGCATCTAGATGCTATGTATTTCCGAATATCCCTCGCAGACACCACCCTAGGTAGTAGGCACTCCACTGCGGTCCTGGAGATCGATACTGCGAGGGGATAGCGCGCTTTGTCAGTAATAATATAATGACTTTAAATTCGTTTGTTGTTGTAGCTGTTTTTTACGAGTCATGTATCAAATTTGAGAATTTAAACACCAATGAACGATACTGTACATTGAGAATACAAATCTTTTAATGTAAAAGATTGATTCAACACTTAGATTCAACATGACGATATGAGCTTTTGATCATAAACAAAATCAATTCATATTAAAATGAAATATTTGACTTTTTACCGGAATGGCGTAGCTTCCCCTTAAGCTTCTAAAGAAGTTTAAACACTGACATGTGAAAATAATATCATAAACTTAAAACATCCCAGTTAGCATCAAAATAAATTTAATTAGTGCGGTGTTAGATTTTTTAATTATCATTGAGTGTTTCAATGGATTTGCTATAACGTTTTAATTTTAATGTATTTTTTTTAAATTCCAGGCCTTGGCTCTTTTTTGTTACATTTTACTGCCTACCAAGGGCGCTATAAAACCTTGGAAAATGGATGCGTCAAACGGAATGCAATGTTCCGCCATTTTTGTTCTTCTTAGTACGTGATGGAATAGAATAAATTCAATATAGCATCGAGCGTGTCCATTTACGTCGATCGATCCATTATTTATCAATACTAGAAAACAATTGTTTTTCTCGTCTATTCTGTAGTTATCTGTATGGTCTTATTGTGGAGATTTAAAATTGAGCAGGAAATTACAAAATTCCAGTTAAACTGCGTTTTATTAATACTTCGGAAAGTTGTAGGGTCTAAATTCAAAGTTGAGAAATTAAATGCCAAATAATAATCTCCTGCCATTTACTATAAAATTGAACGTAAGGTTTATAAAATACAGCATCACCCTTAATTTTTTTATGAGTTCATAATAACTAATAATCTACTAAATAAAAATAAGTCGGGTTTTCCTTCCTGACGCTCGCGCTATAACTCCAGAATGCACGAACCGATTTCCACGGTTTTGCATTCGTTGGAAAGGTCTCGCTCGGGCTCCGTGAGGTTTATTATTTATAGCAAAGAAAAGGTGTCTCTGGTGGCGAAACGGAGTTCGCCCGGTTTGCTAGTTATTAATCATAATATGTACATATTTTTGAAACATGTGGTGGTTACAAAAGACTCGATGATTCTTGAATATTTCCGTATTATACAAAATGATTACTACGCTATCTATAATCGATCGTAAGATACATATCGGTGATCTATACGTGTCGATTGCGTAAAACTTAAAACAAAGCATTCCTGTACGTGGTTAAAAGTAAGTCTAGACTGAAGGTGATATTGCGTACAAAATAATTAATGAGAAATTCGTAAAATGATTACGCGGCAATTATTTTTTGTGTAGAAATTTGTTATTAGGCACAAATGAAGGCTGTTATGGCTTTAATTTGTATTAAAATTGGAGCTCCAGTAAAAATCAACCCTAGAGGATCAATGTTTTTGGCAGTGAAACTGCGTGAAACAGATCTAGATATTACTGAATAATATTAGTCGTACAAAAATTCTAAAGGTTATGGAGATTACATATTATAAATTTACTTAAAATAATATTTATTTTAAATATCTATCGCTCGCCGTTTTGATGTAAATATTATGTGATTGTAATCTCGAAAATTGAAATGTTATTTGCTTATTTATGAGAATTTGTAAATATGTTCGACTTATCTTACTTATATCAAATCTTCCAATCAGCAAGTTCGTTATTTGTTACAGTATATTCTCGGTAATAACAGTCATCATATTAAATGATGATTATTCACTTATTATTCAATTAATTACAAAAAAACAGTGTTTGAATTAAAAATAAAAGATGAATTTTAAATTTGGAACTAAAAATTATCCTTTGTAGTTTTTTTTTCTGAAAAAAATGGCCAGGAATTATTCCATATTTTTTCCGTAAACTTAATAATGGCGGGCATTAACCATTTACTTAATTACTCGTTGATGAAGCCATACCGCACCAATACGAAAATGTGCTTTTCCTGCTCGAGTCATCGGACTTCCGACTCGAGTGAATTCCTGTTATTTGATATATCGTGACTCCTTGTAACAGATGCTTCCATAATAACATACTTCTTGGTATGTTTATATAACAGTATTTCTTTAGTTTTTGACGAAAGAAATAAGGAAAAATATCATAAAATTCACAATTTCACAAGCGACTTACCTCAAATCAATCTTGGTTTATACTTTTTACACTTTTCGTCAAGAACAACAACTTCACAGTTAAAATAATTAAAAATGAAAAGTGTTGCCAGTTTATCGTTTCAAAATTGCACACTAAACCGTGTAATTTTTCGAGTACATAAATCGATATTCTTAATTCAAAAGTTCACAACCATATCGAGTTTTCCATATACGGTGAAAAAGTCATACGCAGTGGGGTCACCTTGTTGACAATCGAGGCACAAGGCTGTCCGCCATTTTGGTCCTGTCATACTAGAAGGAATGCGTAGTATATTAATAGAAACAAGGTCGTGTAGAGATTTGCAGATGACTATAAGCAGCTATACGTAGTCTGGAATTGTAGATTTAGATAATTTTAGAATCCAACTAGAACGAATGCGATGGCGAGATTATCTGTGCTTCTTGTAATGACCAAGATTTTATATCGCGTTTTAATGGATGCCATTACCGCACCTGTCTCTGTAAAACGACAATTTACAGCATGTCTATAATCTTAACGTATTCATGTTTGTGTTTGGTTGATAAAATCACATAAATAATTTGGGACAGCCATTAAAATTCGGAGTATTGAGCTTGAAAATAATTGCGAGCCTTAATTAACCTGATGATTATTTTATAGAATGGTAAATATATCCTCTTTTACCATTTTTATTTATGAATAAATAATTTTCTAATTGTTGCTATTAAGGACTGTGTTCTGACGATTTCCATCGAAATCCTGTACCTAATATAATTAAATGACAACATGAAATTTAATAGAATCAGTCATAATATAACGGTGTAGTAAAATTATACAGTAGCTTTTAAAGATATTTAATAATTTATACTCATTTCCAGTTGGAAACTTCGTTTTATTGACTTCGTTAAATGACGATTCGAAAGTGCTACTAAATAGTAGTCTAATTGAATAAATGAATGTTTGAGTTTGAGTATTATCAACTTAAATGAAATGAATCAGCACGATTTCGTATTTGTGTTTATTTAAAGCTGTTTTTCTATTTCATGAAAGACGAATGTTTGTTTAGGTGTAAAATGCGAATAACTCATCTACAAATTTCAGTAATAGTGTTTTGTCATATTATGTACCGTTGTTGTCAGATGTATTTTCGTTTATATTCAACATGTACCTATATGTAGGTATATAAAACCATTTAAAATAAATTGATTCCAATTGGTTTATTTGAACTAAAGAACTGTATTTGTACTTAAAAAAGATCATGCTATTTTTTTTTATGTTTTACATTCACCGTTTTAGCAACGAAGTTTTTATCAAAAGAAAATGCAAAATAAGACCTGGGTCGGGTACATTTATCAGGCATAATCACTCGGATTAGTTCGACGCTCTAAGCCCCTTCAGTGAAATTTTAATAATCTCAAACTTTCTATACTGGGGTTCGCATACTGACTCATTCGCTTGCTGAACATCATAATTGGTACCGAGGGGTCTGCAGAAATAAAACGAAATCTAAATTTCCTTGATTATCTCGTGTGGAGACTTGCTATGTTGATCAGATTAATTGTATATGTAAAGGAGATCGGCATAACTAGAGCTGTTTAACTAGCAACTAGTTTTTATGTAAGATGTAGCTTTACTGTAAAGATTTGTATTTCTGCTCGTTTATACCCCCATGTTTGGCAATTTAATAGAGAAAAACAATGGAAACAGCTTATGTGGGTCCTAAATAGGTAAAAATACCTATTTATAATTGCTTTAGTTGTGGCCAAAATTCAAATCATTAAATTGCGCTCTCAATTGCAATACTGTCTCACCTTTATCGTGAAAATACTGTCCAATTTATTGAATACATTATGCCCATATTTAACCAGTTAATTAAGCAAGTAAAAAAATACATGACTAATATTCGCGAACCGCCGGCGCCTGTGTCGACCCAAAAAACAACTTTGTTAATTCATTGCTCTCAAGTTTCCTTTAATTATTTGTTATAGAAAGCCTTATAAAACAAATTTGACTTATTTTACCCTTGGAGGGAAGCCAACATTTATTGGAATACTCCAGAACATATAAAATTTGATTTATATGATATTATCTTGAAAGTATTGAGGATATTCGAGCATTAAATATGTGATCTCATATCATATTATCTCAGTTTGGCACGATTTTAAGTACCTACAGAATTTACAATATTTCAACCAAGATTTCGATTTATAAGATTTTTGTAGATCATTCAAAATAAAGCATCTTTACGATGAACCAAATACAAACAATGCCATTAATACGATGTCATAAACTCCAATTAAGTATTACCACACTCAAAGAAGTGTTGTACAACGATCTCTTTCATGGCGACCATATGGCCGGCCTTTTTTTAATCTCACGATCAATTTTAAGCCGAACTTGTCTTACCGTTTACGGCTGTGGAAAGGCTGACACGAGATAACTGTTTATGTACAATGGCCGGTTGATTTTAAGTGCAACATATGATACATAAGGCAGTGACTCCGTGAACGATTGTTTGAGAGTACAATATGTTGATTTCGTAACGCGTATGTTCGTAAGTATTTTTTATTAATTGGACTAGGTGGCGCTAGTGCCATACGTAACATCAGCTCTCAAGTTTTTTACAGTTTAAAATTATTAATAGTACAAAAGTTAATAAAAAAGTGTGTTCAAATTAACAAGTAATCAGTAAATAAGTGCGATTAATGTTATCTTCGTCAACAACCTGCGATTTACGTGGAAATACGGAATTCAAAACCATCACATACAACGACCGTTACGTCAAATTTGGAACAAAGAAAGTTGGAGACAGAAACTATATTTAAAGTTTAAACCTAACAAGTAGTAAGTAAAGTATCGGAAACAAAACGTAAGTAAAATAAAACGTAAGTAAAACACAATTATTAGAGATATTAACGTATAAAATTGACATTAAATGTCATTAAACAAAGAACAGCTGACCAACAATTAAATTATAAAGTAACACATTAACGTTTTGAATATACATTGTACAACTTTATTTGAAATTGAAAATGGATAATATTACTATCCGAAAGAAAACACTCCCTAAACAAAGGTCTGAATCAAATTTACAAGAAATATTAAATGATTCTTTCTTAAGTTTATCCAGCTCAAGTTACACAGATTTATCTACAAAGACTACCCAACATATATCTACTCCAAATACTTCAATAGTGTTTAATGAGAATCAAGAAATAAACAAATTACAAACCGAATTAATATCCGCACAAGAATCTATCTATAACCTAACAAAACAATGTTATAATCTTAGACAGACCTTACACGAAAGTGAGAAAAAAGTGCAGAATTTGATTAGTCTAATATTTAAAACTAAATCAGATAAAAAATTTACAAGAACAACATTGAACAAAACGCCTATAAAACAGACAATAACAAATATAAGTTTTAAAACACCACGGCACTCACCTTTAAAATACTACAATGAAAATATATTTATTCACAACACTTATCCTAAATTCAAACAGAAAACATTTACTAACTTACAAAAAAAACACAATTCTCAAAACTTTACTACAGATATGGGTTTGGACAAAAATACTTTGAACTACAACATTACTAAGCCACTAATAATAAACAAAGAATGTGACGGTACCGACAAAAATAAAATTACTAATTGTCAACAAACCATAACAGATGTCAGCACAAAGGTAATGAAACGTAAAATTATAATTATGGGTGATGAACGCGTTAGAAATTTGTCTATAAATATGCTGGAAAAACGAAAAAATAAGTGGAATGACTCTTATGAAATATTTGGCTTGTCAAAACCGCATGCTTCTTCTAGCGAAATATTAAACAGTTGTGAAAGTTTTATAAAATCTATGAATCATGAAGATATATTAATATTGGGCTTAGGTTCCAACGACAAAAATCCATATCAACTTATTTCAGGTTTACTAGACTTAATGGGTAAATTAAAAAATAACAAAGTATTTATTCTAAATGTTAGATATAACCGTTACCTAAATGAAAAATTATTAAACGCACAAATAAAGCTATTTTTAAGAGGCTTTAAAAATTGTTCATATATTGATATTGACGAAGATTACAAATATTATAATTCAAGAATTAATTATATTGAAAATTTAATAAATAAAATAAACATAGAAATTGACAGCATTGAATACTCGAATACATTTTTAAATACAAAAAAGATCTTAGAAAGGCTTTCTTCGTCAAAAAAATGCAGTTTGTTAAAAAACAATGGAAATAAATCAAATCAAGTAAAAAAAGGTACAATTCCATATTATTTTAAAAATACAATAAATGAAAACACTTTAAAACTGAACAGTGAGGATACATCAAATAGTAATATATTGCCGAACAATAAAAACTTTTCATCGAATCCAAATTTTTTTCGTCCCTAAATCCAGTTATTTGACAATATTACATCAAAACATAGCCGGAGCCATAAATAAGTCAGAAGAGCTGTACTTGGCAATATCTCAATTAAGTAAGTCCCACATTATTGACATTATATGCTTATGTGAAACATTTATTAGAAAAGGAAATGAACAGCTACTCAAATTACCAGGATATAAGTTGATATCATCGTTTTCTCGCAAACAAAAAAGAGGTGGAACATGCATTCTGGTCAAAGAGGACATTTCATGTACTAGTCTAGACTTTATAAAGGATCTCGGTTGTAATTTATTCTTTGAGTGTTGTGGTATAGAGTTAAAACATTTAAATACAGTGATAATTTGTGTTTATAGAATTCCAAGTCAAAGTATAGATATTTTTATTGAAAAACTTCAACTTACACTGCAAAAAATTGCAACTAAAAATAAAAAAATAATAATATGCGGTGATTGGAATATTGATATTATTAAAAAAACTAAGTTTTCAGATGAACTCAATACTTTACTTCAGAACTATAATATTGAATGTTTAATAAAAACACCTACCAGGAAAAATTCATGCATAGATCAAATAGCGACAAATATAAAAAGAGGCGTAACCGCAGAAGTACTTCATCTTGGTTTATCAGACCACGAAACTGCACAGATATTAAAAGTAAATATGACTAAGCCCAAATTAAATGTGTCCTGGTTTGAAACAAAAAGAGATTACAGTAAGCACAATATACGTAAATTTTGTGAGTGCATGGCATCATTGAGTTTCTCTGAAATACATGAATTCAATAACTTAAATGAATGCTTTAATACTTTTTATGAATTATTCCAACTGTTTTACAATCTCTGTTTCCCATTTATTAGGATTAAGAGAAACACAGGAAAACCTTACATTAATTGGATAACCAAAGGATTGAAGAAATGTTGTGTACGAAAGCGACTACTATATTTAAAAAGTATATATTACAGGAAAACATTTATAAATAGTTGGGGTTATTATATAAAATACAAAAATATTCTAAAAAGGTGCATTCTTAAGTCAAAGCAAATTCAATGTGAAAAAATTATTAAATTATCAAAAAATAAAAATAAGGCTTTATGGCACATGATATCTAATAATATTAATGACGAAAACAATATTAAAGAAATAGAAGAGATTGTAGTCAATAATAATGTATACAACTCAATGAATGATATATGTGAACAATTTAATAACTTTTTTATTAACATAACAAATCAAACGAATTTTAAATATGATGCAACTCAAATAAAAACGACATTGACTACGGAAAAATGTAATACTATATTCTTGACACCAACAAGCAGTGACGAAATTCTAAAAGTAATAAAATCCCTAAATAACACGAATTCCGTAGGAACAGACGGTATCAGTACAAAAATATTAAAGGCTTCCAGTGTACATATTTGCAAACCGTTATCCTTTCTTGTCAATTTATCTATGGAGCAAGGAACTTTTCCTAATGTTCTAAAAACATCAGTTATAAAACCGTTATATAAAAAAGATGATCCAAAAGATATTAAAAACTACAGACCGATAGCACTAATTCCAGTTTTATCTAAGATATTTGAAAAGGTAATTTTAGAAAGATTTCAAAATTATGTTGATAAAAACAAGATATTAAGTCGGGAACAGTTTGGATTTAGAAAAAATAGTTCTACTTCTTTAGCATGCTTCGACATGATGAAAGAAATTATTCAAGCCTTTATTGAAAAAAAACCAGCAGCCACCATATTCTTAGATATGAGCAAAGCATTTGATTTTGTGGACCATCAATTACTCTTGTTTAAGTTGGAGAAATATGGGATAAGAGGAATTGCTAAAGAATGGGTAGCAAGTTACTTAAATGATAGATATCAGTATGTGGAGATTCATAAAATAATAAATCAAACACGAAATTCATATAGGTCAGAGAAAAAAGTTAATAAATCAGGTGTACCACAAGGAAGTGTGCTCGGCCCATTTTTATTCCTCTTATATATTAACGATTTACCGAGATCAGTGAAACACAAAACAGTTTTATTCGCAGACGACACTACCCTTATTGTTAAATGCACGGATAAAAATACATATGAGAGAGATATAAATACAGCATTACATAATATAGTAAAATGGTTACAAAATAATAATCTGAAAATAAACTTAGTAAAAACAAAAATAATTCAATATTATACAAAGAATTGCACCAAAATTAATCTAGATATAAAATGTAATGATCAAGTAATCGAACAGGTAAAACACCATAAATTCTTAGGTGTTCTGGTAGACGAAGGTCTAAAATGGGACAGTCATATTGAATATATTTGTGATAGGATAAATCGTTTCGTTTATGTATTACGTCGCCTAAGAGATACTGTATCTATGAATGCTGCAATAAATGCCTACCATGCATATATATCGTCGATACTATCTTACGGAATAATTCTTTGGGGACAGTCTTGCGAGGTGCGGAAAGTATTTGTGGCACAAAAGAAATGTATCCGAGCCCTGTGCGGATTACATCAAAGGGACAGTTGCAAACCAATGTTCGGTAAATTACGTATCCTTACACTGACCTGCATATATATAAGAGAAGTATGTTTATTTGTTAAATACCACCCAGAATATTTTAAAAAGAAAGGAGAAGTAAATTCGCATATGTTAACGAGGTATCAAAATAAACTGCACTTTCCAACATGTAGAATAAATCAAGCAAAAAATAGTGTGATATTTATGACTATTACAATATATAATAAAATACCGGATAACTTTAAGGATCTCCCAGTAAATATATTTAAGAAGAAACTGACGAAATGGTTAATGGAGAAACAATTTTATGATATTCAAGAACTTATTACATTGCGGAATCTGTGACAAGGAAGAATTAGTGACGTTTAACAATAGTGATTAGTGACGCGAAGAATTTGTGTAGTGTTGGTGTAGTGTAATTTAACTTATTTCCATTTAAATATTTGCACACCCAGAAAATGGGTAGAATGTATTAGCGCGTTAACATTGTAATAACACCTTTTTTGTAACTACATTCTTGTAAATAAATGAAATTTGAATTTGAATTTGAATTTGAATTTGATGATAATTTTGCGACGAAGTTATTTAATTGACCTAAAAACTGTTAGCCGTCTCTAAATTAGTTTCTTTTTGCAAGCTGGTAACACCTACTACAGAATTATACTATCAACTACCACAGACAATAACACTTTTCCCCTGTTATGCGTCATGATAACATTTCGAGAAATAATTATGATCGGGTCTGTTATTTTGCACAACAAAGTAAATTTTATTTAAGTATGACGTGTATCTGTGACGAATTTAAGGTACCGATTAAAAAACAATGAACGTGATTCACACTTAAATGACATCGATTTGACCATTCAAACGGCTTGATAGTGAATATTAAAAACGTATTATGTTAAGGTTTTGAATTACAATTATAAAAAGTCGAAAGCTATTCAAAAATAAGGAATAAAAATCAGCCAAACAACTTCCCTAAGTTGTTGTAGTTTCATTGTTTAGTTGGTCCCATACAATTTTAACAATAGGATTTTCAAAATTACCGTCTCATAGTGAAAATATAATATTTAATATTATATTTATAATAACCATTGCTTACCACGTCATTGGCGTGATGTCGGTTAATTTTTATGCCAACTAGGTAAAAACTCGCAAAATTGGAAAGCGTTATTGCTTTTAATCGTAACACGCTACATCATTTTTAATCGCAGGCAAAAAATCTGTCTGATCGAATGAACAAAAAAGTTTCATCCACAAATTATATTCATATCAGCTATATGAATTCATTTAAATATCGTTCAAATGACTTTCCATTTTACACCTAAACACGAATTTATAGCAATAAAAATAAGCTTCATAAAATGTTTCACATGGATATTGCAGCCCTGTTTTGTTCTAAAATGATATTTTAATCTCAATGCCATGAAAATATAATTTTCATGTAAATTATATTTTCATTTCATGGAACACATTACCCAAAGAGAAATTGGACTTATATCCTCCCTCACAAACCCCTAAAAATTACATAAACTCGGCCATAAATTTCATAACCGTGTTTTTGTCATAAATTGTATTCCCCTAACTGTAATAAAACTAGTTGTAGAATTGAATTATGTATTGAATATCGATGTAACATGTGTGTACCAAAACCAGAACGATTAAACCTGCTTCGGCGCTGCATAAGGTTTTATACTGCAAGCTCATAAAATATTTATGTACTTACGTGTAATTTACAAATTATTAACAAAACGCATTGATATCTATATAGATGGTGTACTGTGTAACAATATCATTATTGTGAAAGGATTATAGAAAAAATATTCTATTTGAACTAGCAATTGTCATTTTGCAGTCTTTATATTCGGCAATTTAGACCGTATACAACTGTTTAGTTCATCCGTTGTCTAAAATATGCACCTGTTCTTACATCACCTGTGCTTTCAAATTTAGGGTAACGACAAATAGTCGTTTGTCTTTAGAATCCGTCCGTGTTTCATCGTCTGATATGGTTAAAAAACTTTTTTGTCATGTTATCGGGTAATGTTTACAAAACGGCAACCCCAGTCAAATGTCATCTGTTTAAATGATTCGTTTCCTTTGTTATTGACGTCATTTCCTTACAATTCTTCTTCGTATCGCAGAGGAGCCACATTAAAATAATTAATATGACACTTCTAGTGCATTTACGTCAATTCACATTGAAATATTATGCCTTATAAATATATCGGAGATTCGTTAATTTGATTTATGTCCTTGCACAAGTACATGTTTACTTTTAATATTTAAAAGCAATTGCTTGTGCTCTTGGCACACGGTTTTATCTTTCCCTATTTATTAATAACAGGACGATTTACTGTGCAATATTTTGCTTTAAATACGACAGTAATATACGTCGGTATTATTCTAAAATTAAACATACACAATGGACATAATACCACAGATAAATACTTCGTTCTTTTTTTGAAAATTTCAACATAATCCCACCAATTTGGTTGAATGCATATCTTAATTGTCACGTTTTTTAGCCTTTTTTACGTAGGCTAGACGAGTCCATTCACTGTCTGCATAAAAAATGAATAGGTGATTATTTGTAAAACCTCAACCTCCCTCGTGTCGTCGAACAAAGGCTGTTTCCCTCGTGGACAGGATGTATTGTAACTTATTATTATACAGTAAGCTCAACAATGTCCGATGTATTTTGTATTCTGCTATTGTCTGTCTACGGTGACTGATATCAGTCATGCATTTACTTTTATAACCAATCCCATTGCAATGGATTTTGTGTTTCCATACTTAAGATTTATAGCAAAATTGTACGGAGTCATAAAGTTGTCAAACGGCGTTTAATATTATGCTCTTGAATAAAATTTTATCGATTTTCTTCCATAAACCGGTTTTTCGACGATATTGAGATAATTTTATAAATAGAAATGGTCGAAAAAAGTTAGTTCAAAAAGAGATTCTATTAGTCACTGTCATGATTATTCATCTATCAATGGTGTACATGTGTGAGTGAGGCATTGCCCCGAGAAAACAGTTAGTTTTGCACACAAGCACCCACTTTCTTAACTAACGTTAATTTCTTAATAATCTCCCTTGCAATATGGAAAATAAAAACATTCCAGTATTATTATTGTTACCTATATTTAATAATTGACGTCATTTATTGATAATTTTGATACTGCATTCAAGTGCGATTTCAAGGAAAACGGAAATAATTGGATTCATATGACACCTTTCGGGTTTTTAGACCTATAAATTCTATCATAACTCTAATATAATTAAAATTCAGTTATTTATACAGTTGATTTTTTGATTGAACGATTACTATACGCAGCGATTTACTTTTTTGCTTTTACGAAACGTCTGCACTTGTAAACAAATTAAAATGCATTTATCCCTTTAAGTATCATTACTCTGGAATGTTCCAAGCTTATCACTTAGGAGCATCGCAATGAAAGGTCCATTGTTGTTAATGTAAACATGTATTTCGTATTGGTCTACATAATGTGTTTACGCTTGATTTACTCGGCTAATGCAGCGTAGACCGTCAAGAAATACTCATACTGATGATTCAATCGCGTTATGTTTGCATAGTATTTTGTAAGTACATAAAAAAACTTTACTCATAAAAATGATATGATATGTTATAAAAAAAAATGTGTCTGTGTGAAAAATGGGTCAGGAAGTGTTTTCAATAAATACACAGGCAACATTATCGAATATAAATTTTTAGTATTGGCCGAAATTAAAAAAAAAATTGCAGGAAAAGAAAAAAGACATGAGGCGGGTTTTATAGCCGAATTCTGAATTTGAAATCCTATGAGAACCATCGAATGGCCATCTTTCATATATTGTTGTATTGGTTAATATCAATTGATATAATTAATAACCCAATTGTTATTTGTCCATAGATCTCAATACAATGGCCTGCTCAGTCGATGCCCCCTCCCTCAAGGACCTCCCAAAGGTCGCCACGGACCTCAAAAGCCAGCTTGAGGCTTTCAACCCGAGCTGCCTTCGCGACGTCGACACTAATGAGAAAATAGTTCTGCCATCCGCAGAAGGTAAGGTCTTGAATTTTAATGGCTTCATTAGTTTTGTCTATTGCAGAAGGGCTTTTCAACTGATGAGTTGAGTTGAATTACATAAATATCTGGTGTGATTTAGCAGATTTCTGATATTGTATTTATTTTTTGTTGTTATTTATTTGTACACAAAGCATTTCAATAATTTAAACTTAATATTTACATGCTCAATTTGTTGAGTACAATTATTGAAGTGAAACTTCTTTATCGGGGTTGAAAAAAATTTAGTGTAATATTTTTTCGTTACGCGTGTCATTTTTCGTTACGCGCCATCTTTTTCTTATCCCTACCACGCGTGATTCGACGTATTTCTGTAAAGTTGCATATTATAGTAAATATTTTTTTTAAATAAGGTCATAATGAAATTTCACTTCTTACGTATGTACACGTCTAGTACACGCACACATTTTTTATAAATATACGACGTGTTAAGATTGACGTCCGTAAACTAAGTCTTAGGTACGCTATTATTAAACGATCTAGTCGTACATTTTTAAACAGACGTTGCAAAAGAAAAGCAACACACGGCTCTACTTCAAGGGGTTGAACAATTTCAAACTTCGTGTTTGAGGAAAACGGAAACGATTGAAAAAAATGTACTGCCCAACGCACTAGGTATTTTGTGCGTGAAGGAATGATTGTTGCCATGCAAGCAATAACAAATAATGACCCTGTGTTGCATCTTTTAACAAATCATCATCATAGGACATCCTCTAATTACGCTTTCAGTGTAACGCCCCTAGTCTATAAATTGTACGAAAGTTTTGTTTTGTTAAAAACTAGATGAAACGTTGACAGAACGCCTCAATTTTCAAATCATTAACCATTAATTCAGTATTACAATCATGTTAAATTTTAATACATATTATGTAGTTGCCTTTTTATAAAACTTTCGTATATCAATTCGATGTTATTAATCTTAAATTTACGACATAAAATATTCGGTGTTCCATTATTTTTGTAACAACACAGAATTTAATTTCCATAAAACATGTTTTTTGCGTTTACTAAAATACAAGAGCACGGTTTTAAATTTTAAACATAACCTTTTAACGACCACAAACAACTAGTTAGTTCGTTAAAAAAGTAACAAATTGTCTATTGCTTACAGATGTTGCCACTGAGAAAAATCAAAAGTCCCTGTTTGACGGAATCGAAAAGTTCGACGCAACGAGATTGAAACACACCGAAACACAAGAGAAGAACCCGCTTCCCGACAAAGATGGTGCGTTAGATATTATATTAACGCTTTTGTTAATTCTTTTATGAATGTATTTTTTATTTTATTAATAGAATAAAACTTTACGCTTTAGATTTTACAAAGCTTTAGAGAGATTAAAAATACTATAAACCTAACTTAGTTTTATTTCTGCACATGAAGTTATAAAGCAAATAATTACTTTCTGATTTCTTAAATATTAAATTTATTTAATCAACATTTAAGATCAAAATATTTGGCCATGTTATGATTTGTGCATAAGCAAATAATCTACATCTGCCATAAAGATGCAATCCAACATTTTAAGAGCCACTTGTTTATTTAGGTACAATGCCATTATTTATTTCTATCCGTATTATACTTATTTATGATAAAGGCTTTAAATATTCAAAATAATCGTATATACGTACACGCTTTGAAATGTACATGAATGTTTACAATTTTACATAAGAAAAATTCTTTCGCTTCATTTATTTACGCATGTGCACCATTTTATTTAATGCTTATGCGTTGCACGATGCTTATAACAGTTGTAGCAGCTGAGAAGGCACACCAGAATCTACTTGACGGAGTCGAACATTACGACAAAACCCAAATGAAACACACCACGACGGAAGAGAAGAACCCCCTGCCGCCAATCGAAGGTTTATTTATATGCTTTTTTTATATTTTTGCGCCTGTTATAGCCTAATTTATTGCACGATATGTGTGACTTGTTGATAATGTGTTGTGTTAACATCTAGATATAGGAGATAAAAACATCAATATGTTGGAAGTAAAGAATAGTTGAAGTTATCAGTTAAAATGTTCTTATTTTTACCCACGGTAATACTATTATTTCCAAATCTAATCTAGGATTCAATTGATATTATTATTTTTTTTCTAATTATCTTAGTATGAACTTTTTGATGTTTGATTATTGGCTCCCGAATTCCTACACTTTAATACTGAGATAAAAGTTCTTCGAAAATTCATACATACCAAATTTTCAATTAAAATGGTTTCTTGGTTGCAGCAAAACACTAATATCTTCACGGTTCCCTAAAGAATATAAGTTAAAAAGATCTCAAATCGTCACATAATATTATGAACTAATAAATCCTCCCTCCAACAGCTATCGAAGCGGAGAAAGAGAAGAACAAGTTCTTAAACGGCATCGAGAACTTCGACCCAACCAAACTGAAGCACACTGAGACGTGCGAAAAGAACCCTCTCCCCACCAAGGACATCATCGAACAGGAGAAAACAGCCTGAACTGTCCCCCACTTATTTATCGCAACTATATCTCGCTAGTAACGCCGTATTTTAGTAACTATAAGTTTTATCATTACGGGAACCGGCCTGTGCTGCCAGCCACAAATATTCCCCCACAATGTTGGTAACTCGGGACTGCTGACTCGCAAGCCGGACTTCCATTAGACTATAGGAACCAAAATTTTCTATGTCACTTTTAACGGTATTGGATAAGTGTATTTTACGAGCATTTTATTTAATTTAAACGAAGTGTAATTAAGTATCTGTACTGATTTTTATTTAAGTGAGAACGCTGCACTCCTTTGTTTTATTTAACTACAATAATAACGTACGTTTATTGTATATTTGCGTTCGCGTTAAGTATTCTACGAATGAGATTATCTGGTAATAATGATATTATAAAAAATATAATCATTTGGGAGTGTGGTTACCAAGACTGTTTCGGATCATTATATTGATTTGGTTTAATGCGCATTGATAATTTCTTTATGTATAAATATGTACAATGAAAATACAATGCGCCATAGACCTGGTTTAAATTAATTTTATTTATTTTGATACAACTAGTAATAATAATATTAATGCTCAACGTGCAAATGTAATTTTCGAAACATATTTTACTTTCTTGTGGTGAACAATAAATTTTATACTATTATAACTATTGCAATAACCATTTTTCAATTTTATATAACGCTAACGATGCCAATAAAACAGTCTATCGAAATTTTGTATGTTTTACAGACGGTGCTTTTTATAAATATAGAATTAAAAAATATTTTTGTTTTATTTACCTACTAGCAACCCTGCTCCTGCAGCAAATTTTTAAAGTAGTGAAAATGATCGTGTACTTCGACTTTAGAGCATTGTTGATTGTACCAACTGTAAGGTGTACCAATCTAAAACTAAATATCATCACTTGTAATCTATACCAACAATAAACTTGGAGTGTCTGTTTTTAATATTGAAATAAATTAATATGCGAATTTTTACTAAATACATAATATGGATGTATACACTGTAGGTAGGTATACCAAAACAGTAATTTTTACAATTTTGGCATGTGTATGTCTGTTTGTTCCGGTTAATCTCAGGAACGGCTGGACCGATTTTGACGGGACTTTCACTGACAGATAGCTGTTGTTATAAGGAGTAACTAAGGCTAATTTTTATATCGAAATTCCCACATGAAGATACACAATAGGATTAAAAAAGAACTCATTTACGCACGCGGGTGAAACCGCGGGAAGCAGCTAGTCTGCGAATAAAAATATAATTGAAATTGTAGGAATCATGGAATCATCCTATTGATTTTAACGGTGCGCTTTGCCTTTAATTACACACTACCAAATGCCAATCACAATTTATTAAGGAAAGTATTATAATATTGTACCATGATTGTACCCTTATAGACTATAGTGCTAATGCCAGGTCAAAGGATTTGCATTTAAAATAGGTAGCTCTCTGTAAAAATGCTTGACAATAAAGAAGAACAATAAAAGTACCTATTAATTTTAAAATCCATGCTAATAACAGCTACATTGTTACTTTCGACGTTGAGAGGCTGCAAAAAATTTTAAATAATTTTTTATCGACACTTTAGGTCTTCTATAGGTAGACCGCTGGATTCTAAAAATTGTCAAATAGCGAGTAATATACATAATCTTAGTACATAATATTATGTTTCCAACATCACTGTATCGGACCGTGGTATCAGAGGTAAAAGTACGTTTTATTTTTTTTTAAATATATTTTTAGTAGGGGAAAAACATGGCACAGAGTATTCGCGTTACTTAAAATCGTTGCATGTTCAAATTTTAAATTGTTTTTTTGTTTGTAGTAAACAAGTAGTAAATAATAAGTAACTATTATAATTTTTTTTTCATATTGGAATGCTGAAATATTTTTAATAAAGAGTTTCGAGTGTTCGAGTTAGGAATGTTGGAAGAAAATATATAGAAAATCCTGAGAAAAAATCTGATTAAATGGAATCCACACTAAGTACTTCTAAAAAATATAAAAGTAAAGTAATTTATAGTGTTATATAAAATTTTCAAAAAAATTGCACACTAAAATAAATTGTCCTTATTTGTACTTTTCTCTGTGGTGCACAATAAAGTATTTTTGTTTGTTGTTTGTTTGTTTGTCCATTCTTATAAAACTAAAGTAAAAAAAAATTCAGTAACTGTTAAATTTTCTAAAATAATTTTAAATATAATTTGCAGTGAAATGACACATTCATTGGTAACATTGTTGCAAAAATGCTTTATTGAACGCATCGACAAGATGAACGTGTTTTGATTTTTCCTTCCCGCCGGCTCTTGACGGTTGCTTTTGGCACGTGCAATTTTTTCACACAAAGTAAAATAGAAAATTTTCGCTCTAATTAATAGTTAACACTGATGCTGATTATCGGAAATTAATCTATTCGGTGAGTGTCTTGTAATATTCTTATCTATTTGTGTTTTATTTCGTGCGCACGTGTTTGTGTATCGTAGACACCAAAACAACCATTTGCATTTTGCATTTACGAGACATAAAAGCTACGATATGGTTTTAAAAGAAGGTAGAAGCGTATATGTATATCAAACAAAGTGTTCATAAATTAAACAGAAATCGCACGTGAAGGAAACTCCGAATAAGTTTATAGTCGTCATTTGTTTTTGTTTACCTGCAGATTATTAGCAGTGTTTAGCAATGTCACCATCACCGATCCGATGCCGTGGGCCATGGAAAATACAAAAGCGTTCATCAGAGCCAGATCGTTGGCTCGACGAAATGGGCTTTTTTCGCAAACATACAGCTAGAGACTCCAGCTGCCTTTTTAGGGCAGTATCCGAAAACATATACAACACACAGCGATACTATCACACAGTTAGAATAAATTGCATAGAATTTATGGCTTCTAACAGGCATCTTTTTGAGGGGGTACACAAGTTTTCTTTTAATTATTTTCTTTATACTTTTTGAGTTAATATATTTTCACATTAGTGTTTTGTTTTGTAGTCATTGAGTTGTCCCATTGAAAATTATCTCAAAGAGATGTCGAATCCTTCTGAATGGGGTGGAATTATTGAGGTGTCAGCCATGAGCCATTTGTATAGGTAAGAAGTCTCACAGAGTTTTATTTAATAATCTATTGATCTCTTTGTTTACCGCTCATTATAATATCTTGCAGACGAGACTTTGTAATATTTGAAGCAAACAAAGGTCCACAAACAAATATCTGCAATGGTTATGGCAATACTATATATTTATTCTATTCCCCTGACACTAAACACTTTGATGCAGTATACACCAAAGAATTTATTAACAATTCTGCATTCTGTCAATGTAAGTCTATCCGTTCACATAAATAAACAACATTTTAAGGTTTTCCAATTAATTTTATATTTTATTTTCATAACATTACATTCTAATTGAGTTTTTTTTTCTTTTTTATGTTATGTTCATTATAAAATAAATATGACAAATGTTATATAGCACTTGTGTACGAACTTCTGTATGATCGTGTGTACCACCTGGAGGACTTGTCTTATGCAATTGAAAAAATGCTTCATGATAAAGTTTCAAGCAACCACATTGAATACTTCCTCCCTGAGAATGTGGAGCGATGCAAGAAACAGAAAGAGAGAGCTAAGATTTTCATTGAAGAAAGTAATGAAGATGACAAAGATAAAAATAATAATGCTCTTACATTGAAATGTAAACATCATACCAATGATGTTGAGAAAGCGAGTCTGTTTAAGGAATCATTGAGCATCTTTGTGTTCAACCGAAGCCTCATACAGCTTGAGAATGTCTGTATCAATTGTCTAAACGTAAACAGTGCTAAAGTACTGCTTGATAATGGAATAACACCATTTCCTTATAAAGTAGCAAAGGCGTTAGACCCTGACATTTATCGTAACATTGAATTTGATGTCTGGAGCGAAATGAGAAGAGGTACTTTATAATTCAAATTGTGAAATCATTTTTAAAACAATCAGCTTTATAGGGATGATATATTTACAGAATTACGGTTTGGAGCTCGATATTCGGATGGCACTACTTTGCAAGTAGGCGTTAAGTGCTTATGCAAGTTAGACGTAGACCAGGCTGTGCCGTACCATTGTCATATTCAGGAAATGGGACAGGATGGTGGCCCGTGCTTAGTTTTTATCGAAGAACTGGGAGAAAAACGTATTGTAAACTTTGATCAATTGGAACCTCTCCCAGTTGAGGAAATTAAGCCTTGGGCACCTCCATATAGATACTCTCGAGCTAATTCTCAACTGCTCAATCTTAGCCAAATGCTACAACAGATAGGTTTGTTATACTAAACATTTATGTACACTTATACATATTTCAATAAAATATAAACTTAATTGTCAATAATATACTGCATACTTCAAATAGAATTTTCAATCAGGTAACATCGCGCGTAAACAAGGCTTAAAAGCTAACAAGAAATCTAAAACAGATGAAATGAGAGTATCTGAGAAGGATAAGAGTAAAATAGATTGGAGCGAGGACAAAACAGATATGTCTTACGGCACTTACTATCCTACTTACCAACATGTGGACTATTATAACTTTCAACCCCTACCAGTTAGTGAAGTAGATAGGTGGTAGAGTAGGAATTAGGATTATAAGCATCACACTTGTACATTTTTCTTTAAAAATACATGAAAACATACATATACCTATCTACAAATATCAAACAATACAAGTGATTCAAAACTTTATTAAACTATGCGTTTTATATTTAATTTTTAAAATAAAGAACATAAGCCGTTAAATAACACCTTTTATTATTTAAACGCCTTTAACGTCTTTTATTATTTAAATTACAAGTGCAATGCTTATGTTTAAATCCATATCGTAGCTGGGTTAGATGTAGTTGTGATTAAGTTGTCTTTGTGGAATATTTGGGTTAATAAGTAAATATAGTAATTAATTATTTTATTGTTTTGGGATTATAGTGTTGGTAGTCATAATCAATTAAACGGTGTGGGTTTGTCAGTATTGAAAAAATGTAGTGATAAAGATTGATCTTCTACTATGTGTTTTAGTATGTTAACATCTTAGTTTATTAGTTACCAAGTACATAGTACAAGATTAACTTAGTTTCGGATTAGGTAGAAATGTGTGAAACATTCTAGAAAATTGATTAGTCAAATAAAAAAAAAAATGTATATTTCAGGTTGAAATAGAAGCGGTTCCCCTGATGGTGGACTGTAGGACAGCGGGCGCTCCGCCCCAAGAAATTAACGGCTCCGCGCCGGACAACCACACTCAGGTATTCACCATTTTTACATTAATTATGTATGTGTATATTTATTTGTGCCCTGCTCTACTCCTATCCTTTACTTAATTTCTCTGTGTACAACCGGTTGTCTGGAAGAAATCGCTATTTAGCGATAAGGCCGCCGTTTGTTATAATGTATCCTAGGTTAAGTCTCAATTTGTAATTTATCTTGAGCTATAAACCATGAATAATTATCATTTACTAGCACAATTTGTCTGCTCCGAAAAGGATTATTGCTTCCTATTTTTGCATTTGCAACTGTCCGTTCTTCGTTAATATTTCATTAACAGTATTTATCATTTACAAGCACAATTTGTCTGTACCAAAATGGACAGTTGTTTCTGTTTTTGCAAATATCTATTCTTGGTATATATTCAACTTTGAGCATAATATGTAACCTAAATGTAATGCACCACCACCATAAAATATGTAATCCTTATGTATTTTGGGTTGTCTGGCAGAAATCGCTTACAGCGATTAGACCGCCCTCTGTACCTATTATAACTTGTATCACTCATATTTTGTAATCTTGTATTTTTGTGTGCAATAAAGAATTTTTCATTCATTCATTCATTCAACTTTCATTTGTCATAGTGTGTTGTTAAAATATAGCCTCGATAAATAATTTTTAATAGCAATCGGGTGGTGGGGACGTTGGCAACACCGTCAGCTCGTCCGCTCGCGCCTCCACGCCCGCTACCACCAATTCTATCACCACTTATACTGGTAAGTCACTTGTACCAACAAGTCACCTACATACATTTTGCAATTACTTTTTATCTTGTACTAAATAAAAAAGCATAGTCGTAACATGATTATTTATTCAGGATTTATAATTTTATTTATTTTAATTTTGTTACAACTTACATTATGGCAATAACATATTAAGTTTATAGTTTATAGGTTAATAGATTTTCCATTTTGTTATAAGTATTTATGGTTTCTTTATTAAATAAATAAATACATAAATCCATACTAATATTATAAATGCGAAAGTAATTCTGTCTGTCTGTCTGTTACTCAATCACGCCTAAACTACTGAACCAATTTGCATGAAATTTGGTATGGAGATATTTTGATACCCGAGAAATGACATAGGCTACCTTTAATTGCGAAATATGTACCACGGGCGAAGCCGGGGCGGACCTCTAGTAATAAATAAATATTAAAGGACATTATTACACAAATCGACCTAGTCCCATAGTAAGCTCAATTAAGGCTGCAGTCTAGCAAAATTGCGTTTTCAACAAGTTATTTGACAATTTTTTCCCGGCTAATGAAATGATAAACTGAATTTTTTTTTCTTGTTTATCAATTAGTGTTATATACGCAATGCGCGTGAATTTTTTCACATTTATAAAGTTACTTTATGTTACCTTAATCAGGCCTTCAAGATAAGTCTCTTTCCCCCAAAATCATTTCGAGCTAAGTTTGTGCACTCACTACGTTGCAACCGATTACAATTTACATAATCTGATCAGCGCATTATTATCCTTATATAGTCGTTATTAAAAACTGCTGAATACAATTGCCGAAAAACTTATGATTTTCTTAATTAGAGCGTTATAAATTCATTAAATTTCCCATTTTTTGCCTTACAAAATCGATTGATAAATACTGCTAAAAGTTATTTTTTCCATTAATTTATTCGAGTTGGTTGAAGACCAATGTGTATTAATCCTTTAAAAAAAATTTTTTTTGAATTTTGATAATTCTTTAAATATTAAAAAAATATTTAAAATAATAAGGAAAAATCCTAGCGAATTTCTTTAGTCGCGCTCCTTGGGCCGGAGCGTTCTGACGTGTGCTCTACGCTCGATTTTCCTTCATACCGAAGTGAAAGTTGCTCTACTTCATTAAATTTAATATTTTTGTTAATTGATTATTTTTATCTTAGTTTTGTGCAAATATTCGTATTTTTAAACATTTGATTTCGATATGGAAAATAAACGAAAAAAATACGCGTGTAACTACTAGAAAAAAAATTATCTTCGAACATAAAGTTAATGAAACCAAATAGATTGCAAAGGTGATTGGCAACAATTTCTTTATTTTACGGGGTGTCAGTAAAGGGATGTATATTTTTTTAAAACTAAAGTAAGCTCATAAATTTTCCTATAATATAATTTTTTTGAAATTCCAAAAATGTTTATTTTTCCTTTGAGAAATACGAAATATAATATAAACTTGTATTGAGAACTTGAACTTCCCAAGTTCATCCGGGGAAATCCCAATACGGGGAAAATGATTTGTTTACTCCAAAATTGATCCGAGGTGTTTTAATTTTTTCTTCTAGTCATTTTCAACGTAGCGGCATGTTGTTTGATTATTAATTTTGTAACTTAAATACAGGATGTTGGTTTTATATTCTGATCTTACAGACGCGCTGACAAATTTAGTCCACCATTTCTAGTTTAGTCTAACTACAAAACTACCAAAAAACTCTAAGTACCAATATTAAAACGAATGGATTATCATCACATCATCAATATTCAGTGGGGTTGAGAACTAAACAAACAGAAGTAACAGAGACGCGAAGAATAAAAAAAGAAGACGAAAACGATAATTCGTTGATGCTTTCCCTTTTCGACGTATTGTTAGGGTACATCACCAATCTGCAAAAAACAAAACTGATGATTCCCAATTGCTGATTAAAAATGAAAAACAAATAATCGACAACAGTGGTGAAAATTTGCTGATCACAATGAAACATCCTTCAGTGGTAGCAGATTTACTCATTTAAAATGTATCGGTGAACAGCGTAAAGGAGAGGAGGACAGGAAAACATTATGAATGTGGATGGTGGATTGTATACAGGGTGTAATCGATAAGTATGTGCAGGCGATTATGACGTTATTATTGCAGGTATCAAAAAACTTAAAACTGATATCGAAATTACTTTACCTAATGAGCAAAATGACAATAATAACTTTTTAAAAGTATAACGAGAAATATCTAAAAAATTTACTTTATACACTCCCATATCAAAAAGGGAAAATGGGACTAGTAGAAGTTAAATGTCTAATTCCGGCAAAAGACATGAATGCGGAAGATGCGGTTAAAAAAAATTTAATATTTGAAATACAATGCAAAAAATAACACTTTTGTCATAGTAACTAAACGTTGCAGAAGCAGAAGTCTGCTTATTTGCTGTTTGGACTGGAGTGAATCATTCGTTAAAAATAGAATATATAAAAAAGTATGTAACGTTTAGGCAAAATAAAATGATGGACCATTATTGGATTTTACATAAATTGCCTACTGTCAGAATTGATTGATTCGAGACTTGAGTATTCGATGCCCATCAAGGACCCATCCTATATCATTCAAGCGATTGAAAAAAAAGAGATAAATCCAGTGCAACCGATAAAGCATCAGAATGCTAGCAAAAGATTTATTAGGTTTATCAATATAAATCTATATATTATACATAATATAATAAATCTGTAGAAGACGCGAAGACTGACATCCGCGCGGACGGAGTCGCGGGCGGAAGCTAGTCAGAAATAAATATCTTTTGTTTTCATTTGCGTATTTTTCTATTTTATAATTTTTTAACACAAACATTACATTTTTTTTATTAAATACAAAATTAGTTTATCCGTTTTATTAGTTAAACTGAACAACTTTCACTAAGAAACTTAGGTCGAAAAAAATGTATAGAGTTATGCATTTTGTATGGAAAGCTTATTTTTTTTTATATTTCGTCCAAATTTCTTTGTAAAAGTTGATCAGTTATATAAACATGAAGTTGAAGATATCAATAGAAAGTATTCGCAAATTTTGTGTACTGATAAAAAAAAATCACCCGGTGTAATTTTCACGAAAATTGTTTCAAATTGTCATTTTTGGTACTTTACGAATATTAAATTATACGAATGATTTAATTTTTAAAAATTAAGTGGAGCAACTTTCCCTTAGTACATTTGTATTATTTACATATAGGATGACAGGATGCATTTGTTTGCACTACTAGACCAAGCCCTTAAGGCTTGTGTTGTGGGTACTAGGCGACGATAAATAATATAAAAATGAATCCCAAAATGTGTTGGTAAGCGCATAACTTGAGAACGGCTGAACCGATTTCGATAATTCTTTTTTTATTATATTCCTTGAAGTACGAGGATGGTTCTTATGTAGGGAAAACGTAAATATGTACCACGGGCGAAGCCGGGGCGGACCGCTAGTATTTTATAAATTCATCACACAAATATTTGCCCTGACCGGGGATCGAACCCGGGACCGTCGGCTCAGTAGGCAGTTACTTTACCACTGCGCCAACCGCGTCGTCAAATCTAGCCCGTACAATAGTTATCAGAAGAAAAAAGTGTGTTTGTACAATATTTAAATCTAAATTCAATACTATCTCGTACTATCTTGAGATTTATTTGAATTCATCTCATCAAACCTAGTTATGTATAGTAAAGTTATAAAAATTGTCTTCATATTATGTAAACATTATTTAGTCTTCACTTAAGAAAATTGTTAAAAAGTTAAAACGAAATTGTTATTATGTAAACACGAACATCATTATAAACCTCAGTGGTCACAACTCTACACTTATGTTTGTGAACCTTATTGTTTCTGATAATAATTTAAAAAAAAGACGGGTTGCACTCCGGGAGTGCTGGCAGAAGTGAAAACTTGATTATTAACGTTCAGCATGTTTGTTAGTTTGGAATGGTATCCGTCTTACCCATGGAATATAAGGGCTAAAAAAAAAAGTCCGTCTTACGCTTTTTTGATCAGGCCACGCGTCCTGACGCGAGTTTAAGATTTTATACCCAACGCCGTTAAAGAAGTTTTCACTTCAAAAAAACCTTTTTCATTACGCAGGTGGGAACCCGCCGCTCACGCACATGTCATCGAGCGTGCCGTACAACTGCGCGCCGTACATGTGCGGCGTGAAGTCTGTGGTGTGGTGCGCCCCCCACTCGCCGCAGTTGGCCGGGGCACATGCCCCACCCCCACCCCCGCATGGTGTCAACCCGCACGTGTATAAGAGTGTGCAGGCTAATGGCGCGGATCTGCCTATGAACGGTGGGTTTTAGGGCAAAGTGTAGTGTAATTTTTGCCAGTTTTTGTTGGTGAAAGCTGCGTTGAAAAGGTTAGTGTAAGCTAATGGCGCTGATTTGCCTATGAACCGTTTGTAATTTTACACAATTGAATTTACCCTTGAGGATTTAATTTTAACTTGGTTTGTGTATGATAAAAACTCGAAAGTTTTGCATCAACAAACATGACACAAGAATGATGGCAAAAAAACATGATTTTAAGCTATTGCATAGCTTCTATCGCGGGCCTTGAGCGCGGGGACCGAATCCAGAATCTCCGTAACGAAAAAACCTCACGCTCCCCACTCCGACGGGCACGGAGGTGTGGCTTGAAGCATGCAATAGATTTACCGCGGCAGTCCCCGAGTGCCACACGTCTTTTTATTTTTTTTAATTTGAACAGACATCCCGACACTCCGCTACTACTTCAACCTGGGCGTGGAGTGCACGTGGGCTGCGTACGGCCCCCCGCAGCCCCCGCCCCACGCGCCGCACCACCCGCCGCCGAGACACTACTCGCCCGCCGCTGTTGCACAGGTGACACTCACACTCACACTCACACTAACACTCACACTCATACTTACACTTGGACTCACACTCACACTTACACTTATACTAATACACATCAAACTCAAACTCAAACATTTATTTATTCAATTAGACTTCTTCGAGAAGCACTTTTGAAACGTCATTAAGTACATATTTTTAACATTTACCACCGATTCGGAAAGCAGTATCTACGGAGAAGAACCGACAAGAAACTCCATAGTTGCTCTTTTTAATCGTGTCAGTTTTACAATTTACAATTTAATTTTACAAATTACATATGTAACATCATAATATATTATAGTAATATGTCAAAGAACTGTCCTATGGTTTTTACGCGACAACCCTCCATGGGTTTTTATCGTCCATATATTCCTTAATACTGTAATAGGCTCAATCATCGTCACTTAAGCACACACAAACGCACACTTACTCCACTTGACAAATGACACTTAATCCAACACTAACACATCATTACTTAAGCGCACACAAACACTTATTCGTATGCTAACAATCATTCTGACACTAGTGTATATTCTTTATCCGAACCGCGACGGACTGAAAATGCTCCCTGAGTGTGTGCAATATGGAAGTCTTCAAGCGTAGAGTGAACAGCCCCCCTAGACAAGTGGCTTTCTATTAGCGTAAAGTTCAATAGAATAGATTATGAATGTATGAGATTGAAAGCCACTTGTCTAGGGGGGCTGGTACCTTCTAGGGAAGCGCGTACGGCGTACCATCTTAGACCACATCTCAGCTTAACATCAGGTGAGATTGTGGTCAAGCGTTTCCCTATTCTCAATAAAAAAAGTATATTACTAACTTTAAAATTCACACTAACACTCCGTCAAGTGCATACACACACACTAACACTTTGTTGCACACTACTACTTATTTAAAGATAAACAACTGTCGTAAATATTCTCAACTCACAAATATTAAACATTGCTATTGTTTTTAGGACATGCAACAAATGTCGCTGCACGAGAGGCCGCACGACAAGCACAAGCCGAACGACAAGCCCCTAGGGCCCTCTGCGCCTAAGGGCAATGGGCAGAGGCCCTTGCTGGGGCCACGGTATGTATCATCATTATCATTTTAAATAACTTATTGAAAAAAAATATATTTCATTGTATTTTATTTATTTAAAAAAATATTTATTTTTAAACAAAGCCCTTGTTTACTTCTGGTGAAAGAACTTTTGGAATGGTTTGAGTTATTTTTGGAACAATTAATTACAAAAAATAGTACCTTTTTTGCGACTTCATCCAATGTTATCGCTCACAAATGCTTTATATTATTACTATCTACATGTAAATATCTATACAAAACAAAAATTTTGCAGTTTCAAGCGCGGCAACAACCAGGACAACAACCAAAGCAACAATCACAACCAGAACAAAGGGCACAACAACAACATGTCCAACAAGGGACCTAACAATCGGTGAGCTGTTTAATATGTGAAATAGTGGCTTATTAATGAATTTATTATTTATTTATTTATTATTTATTTTAGTCTAAATGCATGCAAAGTGGATCATCTTTGTTTTTTCGTATGTATACATATTTGATTAGAGACTTTGTGATTGTTTTTTTTCTTAACTGGCTATGTTTCAGACTTTCAAAATCCAAAATGATAATAACCAATAGCTCAACACAAACATTTTATTCAATTGGATTTCTTCACATTTTTCACTTTTGAATCGTCATAACATATTATTAATGTTTACCAACGATTCGGAAAGCAGTTTCTATGGATAATTGACTTATTTCTTAACAAGTGACCATATAGTATGTTTATTTACAGCCGCAACTCATACGTAGACAACCGCACCCCCTCGTACGAGGAAGGCACGGTAGGAGTGGGGGGAGGGGTGGTGGAAGCGCCCTTACTGACCTTCCCCTACGCGCCCTACCCCCCGCCGATATACCCCGTGCCGTATTACCATATTGATGAGCCTGGTGAGTCAAATATTTGAGGGTATCTATATAAATTTATAAATTTGAGGGTATTTTTAAAATTAAAACAAAGGCTAATTAGAAAAATTAAGAAGTTTGAAAGACGATTTAGGTTTTTGGACTTTAATAAATGTTTACAGCTGTTTATAGATTAATATGACAAAATTCAGAATTATGTCTTATATTATAGTTCTATTATGTTAGTGTAAAATGATATTATACCCTAAAATCGTATTTTTAAAGCTAGAATTTCAAACTCTCGTAGAATATTCTTTTTTTTTTTATATTCATAATAGTATTTAATATACGAGCTTTACCAATCACCATATCTCGCTGAATTATATATTAGACTATGCATTAGACGCGCTGCGAATAATCACTTTGTTAACTGTGCAGCAATAGTACGTTAAGTAAGTAAAACAATATTATGCTGATCTAGCGCTGCAGCGAACTTCAATTATAACAAACATGAACAAAATCGTTCCACAATCAAGTCTATGCAAGATTATACATATCAATATAAATATTCCAGCTATGATGGGCATGATGAGCGGCATGAACACGATGGGCTACATGTACGAGGAGGGCATGGAGTTCGGCGTGCAGCCCGTGTACCCGCCCTACCCGCCCGTGCCGCACCCGCACACGCCGCACGTGCCGCACCAGCCGCACACGCCGCACCCACAAGTGCCGCACCAGCCTCACGTGCCGCATGTGCCGCACGGACAGCATGGACAGCATGTGCACCAGAATGTGCACGCTCAGCCGATACATGAGCATAAGTAGGAGGATATGGGGATAAGGTTAGGGTTGCCACTGGACTAGTTTTACAGTAGGGAGGGTATTTTTTTGAGTTAAGTAAATTTTTGTTATTTGTAGTTGTAGCGTACAGTTGTGTATAGTTTTGTGGAGATAAATTTTAGTTTTGGTAAACAATAAATATAGTATTTTCTTGGTTTAAAAATCTTTTTTTTTTTGCTATTTTTTAATTAAATTGTTTGTATTTTGTACGTTCCTGTTATTTCTTATAGTATTTTATGAAACGTTTGTTTTATTTCACAGTTTAAATAGTCTATCCAATTATATGTATCAGTGGCAACCCTAATTATATTACTCCAAATCTGATAGTACTTCATTCAGTAACATTAAAATCTGGTATTCATAACGATTCTAAATTTTGCTCGAATATAATTTTTAAAGAATTTTCTACAGCTTTAACTACATATATGAAACGCGAAACCATATAATGTTAGTAAATATAATTTCCCGGTAAAAATACTAGATTTTAGTAATCCTGAATGAACTACTTTTCAGATTACGTCGAAGGCTAACGTGCTATATGTGTGTGAGACAGTGATCGCCACTAAACATAATTTTAAATCTCATTTGTATCTCAATCCATGTAAAACATATGAATCTCACTGATATTTTACTAATCTACTGTATAAAAATAAGTCGGGTTTTCCTTCCTGACGCTATAACTCCAGAACGCACGAACCGATTTCCACGGATTTGCATTCGTTGGAAAGGTCTCGGGCTCCGTGAGGTTTATAGCAAAGAAAAGGTGTCTCTGGTTGCGAAACGGAGTTCGCCCGGTTTGCTACTTCTTATAGATATAAAAATAAACATACATAAAGAACAGTAAGTTTCGTTTATGGGTATTATAAAAAAAAGTATGCCAGTATTATACAGTAATTTAGCGTTAAAACTCGAAGATCTCTTAAATTTAAAATATGTCATTAATAAAAATCTATTGCATTTTTCACATGTTCCTCTTTGATAGGCGATCACTGTTCTTATTTAAACGAATGCTCAACTTTAAAAAAACGATATTTAAAACAACCAAGTAACAAAAAAATATCATAAAAATTATCTAAATAAATGAAAATATTGTTAATTTCAAATAAAAATACAGATTTTTTTTTACAGAAAGGTCTAAAAATACAGTTTTTTTTTTTTTCAATATTCATAATATGTAACATATTTTCATTTATTTAGAATAACGGATCCGCCATTTTGACATATCGGAACGAATTTTTGGCTTTTTTTTTTCTATTTTGGATCTGAAATTTAAAATTACCAAATAAGCGTGTACTTAAAATAACATAAGTTACAAAACGGTTTTAAATAAAAAGCAACGATTTTGCCATCGAAAACATTACATTTGAAATTTTATAATAAAAAAATAAAAATACCTTTAATAACAACTTAAACCGAAAAAATATTCAATAAATATGAACGAAAAGTTTCCGTATTGCAAAAATGATTCGTATTTCATACGCCATTGAATTTAAATTACAGTTTAATAGGGTGACCATATATTAATTTACTACACCGTCAAGTAATATGGTCATCCACTTGTATTATATATATAAATAAAAAATATAAGTGTTTGTTGGTCTGGTACTTAAGGATTGAGATTGCAGTTGGACCAAAGGGCTAGCACCTGTTTGTGGCTGAAATATAAGAAAAAATCGATTTTTTTAGCCTTCGAAGAGTATACAAATTCTATTTTAATTTATTTTGACGGTTGAACGCTTTTAGTTAACAATTTTTTTATATTTTTTACCATTAAAACATCACATTTTAAAAGTCTACGTAGTCTATGTTTAAAAAATACTCATAGCATATCATATAGAATGGATTTTAAGAAATATTTCAGCCATAAACTAAACATCACACAAAATTAAAAATATTCGATTGATTTTATTCAAAAATTGCCGTGTTCAATGGTGCTGTTGAATATATGAAGGTTGACAGGGTTCCGTAAGATTTTAGTAAGATACGAAGTTATACACTAGCCATGTAGGTTCTGTATCATTCCTTACTTAAGCGTAATTAAGTTTAATGTTACGGTAACGTGGAACGATGGACTGATATATAACTTGGAAAACTTAAATGACTTATCCCACTTATATTATAAAGGCGAAAGTTTGTGAGTATGGTTGTATGTTTGTTACTGTTTCACGAAAAAACAACGAGACGGATTTGGATGAAACTTAAAAGTAATACAGTTAACATATGAGATATAGAAATAGTTGTTTTTGCGTCCGCGAGTGAAACCTAATTATTTTGTTAAGGTTTATCAAACAGTATTCCAATTTAACGTACGTATATAACTAAATATGATATAGAAAACAAAAAAAAAAGTATTATTGAAGAGTAATTGAGTAAAATCTGTATTTTATATTAGTCTCCCTCTTTCATGATCTCCACACACTTTGTTTATTACTGAAGTATTAATTATATATATCAGTCCATAGTTTTTCATGATTTTAAAACCCACATACGCGTTGATCGCGCTATCTCTTAAACGGGATAGTCATTATATTACGTTGTTCCTAAGTCGAGTCAAGTTAGAAATTGTATTCATTATTACGGGCTGGTTAAGAAATTCGTTAATTTTAACATGATTTAGGGCCGATTTTTCAATGCTTGGATAAAACTTATTCGTCGAATAATGTATAAAATTACCATTTTAAAAACGTATTCTAATTGCCCGTATTTGACAGTTTATGTGACATTTTAATATAATCGTGTAATACTTTATTTGACGGATAAGTTTTATCCAAGCATTGAAAAATCGGCGCTTAAGATGACAAATAAGACAACAGTGATTTTGAGGAAGAAAGTAAATGTTTGGGTAATTGATAAAGAAGATTAACATCATTTATATGCAAGTAATGTCAGTTGTTTCAATTTTTAATTTAATATTTGTAACAAAACATATTTAAATGCCATATCATTAGTGAATATTTAGTTTGAATCTCATCAAATTCAATCTTAAATTAAAAAATGAACAAACCAATTTAATTACCTACATACAATTAGCGTATTTCTTATACCGCCCTTTAATATCAAGTCCATCTTGTATATGCAGAATCTCCACAAGATAATTATTCCATGATCTCATTCGAGTGTGGTTAAAATTGGTGCTTGGATAGCAGTATGTGCGTCGTTGGGGTCCAAAAAAATGGTTAGCGGGGCTTTTTTATGTCCAAGTTGCATGAAAACAAAACTCCGTTATATCGTAAAAAGAAAGAAATAAAAACATTTAAAGATTTTGAAATGGAGTTTTAAAAACTACAATTAATAACTGCCATATAAAACACTCAAGTCAAAATATTGGTTGAATGCAGGTCATATACCAACCGGATAGCACTGAATTCTAGAATTTATGATCCAAAAATATTTTTTGTGATAATTTTATTATTATTAATTCCCAATAAAAAGAGAAATTTCCAAGCATAAAGGCCCCATCGAATAAAATAAGTTTATCTGTACATTTGAATAACTAGTCTTAGCATTTATACAGAATGCATTTAATCTTTCCTTTGGAGATACGTCCTACAATTTTTGAACATTTTATATGCATTTAAATGGAGAAACAGCAAGCGAAATTTCTAGCACTTTACATGATTGCCATAAATTTTGACAATATACGCGCAACTAAATTTAAGAAATATTTTTGGAGGGTTTTAAAGTTTTGGCTGTGATTTGGAAGTAAAATTTGGAAGGTATTAGGTCGGTATTGGCGCGAAAACCTTTAACAATATTCGGCTATGTTTTTTCCACGTATATGTGTATGTATAGATATTAAGTTAGATTTCAAAACGGCTTTATCTAGATTTATTCAGGATAATAACGGCAACTTCAAATTCACTTGAGTTATTGTTTTAAAAACAAAATTCTTTATTCCATTTTTACTTACAGCTCTGAAATTGGTCTAGTGAAGCTGTTTTAAAATCTAACACTTCGTGTGTATAAAATATAGTAATATGTGTCTATATCTAGGTGTTGTAAGTGCTAAGCATAAAATATGTCTGCGAACTAGTAATATTATGAGATACATTATCTGGTCAGATAATATGAAAAACTAGGGTTCCGAAAGGACAGAGACAAGTCGCGCAAAACTAAAAAGTCATGACAGTGCGGTGTAGAAAAAGTTCGCGCCAAAATAAATGTCATTGATGCTTATTGCTAGTTCACAGACTATAGGGCGTATTCAGAAAGAAAGCTTGAAACTTATAAGCGCTTATCGGCGCTTGTCATGTTCATATATTTTCCTGTCATTTTCCTGTCAGTGCTGGTAACCCGCGCAGGAAAATATATGAACATGACAAGCGCCGATAAGCGCTTATAAGTTTCAAGCTTTCTTTCTGAATACGCCCATACTATTACTATATTATACGTGTCTCTTTAATCTCTGAATGTGTAAGTGTTGTAAATTAGTTTTTTTTCTAATATTAAAGTGAGGTTGTCTGCAAAAACTCCGCCCAATAATTTTCGATTTGGATTTCATAAGAGAACATTTATTATATTTTTCATAATAGGTATACCGATATTTTGTTTGTACAGTGCGTTGTTGAAAAAGTTTAAAAAAGATAAAAAAAAAGTTGTGTGATTATATATGTGA
Source organism: Colias eurytheme (assembly GCF_061535395.1). Lineage (NCBI taxonomy): Eukaryota > Metazoa > Arthropoda > Insecta > Lepidoptera > Pieridae > Colias > Colias eurytheme. Next base: position 518,770 of record NC_142993.1, on the reverse strand, counting down.
AGTGTCTCGGTGTCTCAGTATTTGTTTTAAATATCTAGGGGTTAGTTTTATGTTAGTTGTTAATTCATGTTAGTAGTACTTTTTAGTTATTTTTGTAAGATTAGTCCGTTACTTTAAACAAGTCGAACGCCGTTGAAAGTCGAGAAATGTGCCAATTGTTTTGGCGTAACTGCCATTCGAACAAAATTGTTGTCCATAACAAGTAAAACTGTATACGTAACAAAATTGTGTTGTGAATATACTTTAAAGTTAGATGTATGTCGTAATTATATGGTTGTACAGAGCTCAAAGAGTTATTCCGCCTGTGGAATATAATTTGTATTTTTTTTTTCAAAATTCCCTTGAATAAAGTAAACTGTTTTTTTCAATTGTTTGTTTTATTTACATCCTTTGGTTTTTCCTTCGTGTCTTTTATATTAGAGTTAATAATAGAACTTGCGAGACGCCTGATGGTAAGCGATCAGTGATATTTGCAGAGGCCTTAAGCTTTTATGTGGATTGCAATAGATTGTTGAACAAATAATAAATAAAATATGAATATGGGAAAAGACTGAGATGGGTTAGGAAAGGATACAGTCATTTAGTTTATACGTTTTATCCAATTATATTCATTAATTACCTACTGCAATTTTCTAAATTCATTTCCCAATTTTTTTAGTCAGTATAATTACCTACTTATCGTGGAATTACTGAAAGGCTACTGGCAATACTTTAAAATCATAATATGAGGTCAAGTGAATTATTTTCATTGACTCGAATTACATCTTTGAATGGTATCAGTAAAAGCAACAACACTCAACTAATTATCTTTAGATGTAACTGGCCGTGTATGAACACAATAATCTCCACAAGAGCATTGTACCGTGATATTTCTCTACATTTAATAAAACTCTAAAAGTGTCTGTATCGATAAATATCTTAAAAAAAAAGGACTTGGGGGTTTTAAGAGGTACAATTCTGTTGTTCTAATCAGCTTCTAGAACTTTTCTCTATTTCCAATATGCTTGATTGATTACGCAAAATGTATAACGTGGAATTGAATGAAGTTTAATAGGAATCGCATAAAATATTACCTAGTTTTATTTGAGACTTAAGGTACTTAACATTTACATATTATCTACTATGGAAACGTAGACGCGTGCGTAGCTAGTATAATAATCTTACATACATAATATTATATACCTATTAGCAACCACACGCATTGAGCGTGTCAACTCGAAAGAATCTAAACTTGTTCACGAAGTTAATCGCAAATAGGCGACCAGTTATTACGGCCGTGTTTCTTGTTGAATTTGTTATTCAAAATCGGATGTTATACGGTTGAAAGGTAAGTTCTATAAATCTGTAAGCATTTATAATATTTTGTTATTTGTTAATCACATTATTTGAACGGGAATATATTTAAATGATTACATTGTTTGCACTGGATTCTTTTAGTATCCATTCGAATAATTTTAATGGAAATTGTAAAGGTAAGTATCTTTTAATACGTTTTGTTGTTGAGTGCTCAGTGCACAGTAATTATTATTGTACTCACTGTGTCAATGGATGGGATATAATATAGATGCGATAAATATTATATAGGGTCAACCGGGGCAAATGCAACTAAAAAATAACAAGTTTCAAGTTTGATCGGTTGCAGTTATCTCCTTTTATATTTGGTCATTTATTTGACCCATATAGTGATTTTTGTATTTATTCAAGATTATTTTCAACCAATCAAGCAATACAGTAGTCTTATAAATAACTGGTAGTGAGAATATTTCCTAAAATTGGTAGAAAAAGTTACATTAACCCCTAGTCGGGGGTAAATGCAACTAACTGCCATAGCTCTTCTTCTATTTCATATAAAACAACGAATATAGAATATATTTATGAGATTTCATGTTATTCATAGGATTTTGAACTGGATTACCGTGTAGCAAGGACGAGTTTTCAGAAAAAATCTTATTTTTCTGATTGTGGGGCAAATGCAACTATTTGTTAGAGAATTAGTGTGGGGAATGCAAAAAACTTATTCATCGATATATTTTTATTATTCTATATATATATACAATAACGTTATCTATACAATAACGTTGCGATCGTAGATGGCGCCGCATTATTTAGAGGAAAAACTCATGTACCTACTTTGATTTACCACTTTAAATCGCAACAAAAAAAAATAACAGTGTACTACCTACTAAGTCAATTTTAGTTTTTGGTCAGAACAAATAATATTCTTTGTGTTAAATATTGTTTAAAACGTAAACCAAACAAAATACGTTTATTAGTTAATCAACCGTTTACTAAAAATTACTTGAACAATCACAGAACTATCCTACCTATCGTTTTTAGTTACTTATATTCTTTAACCACGCTTTATCTAATTTGAATTTTACTTATGAACCCGTCTCTGGGTATAATATCGAAGAAATAATCGATGGTTCTTCTTTAATTAATCATAAAGAAAGTATATTTTGACTACCAAGAAGGATACATAATAAAAATATCGATACTGTCACATCACTAGTGTTTTTAGTTTCATACAAAAATATAAGGGGCTATTGTAACTAACCTCACAGTTGCAATAACCCCACAGTGAAATTTTCATGAGGCAATTGTAACTGCATCAATAACACAAAATAGAGTCAACTAACGCACTAAAAATATAAATGAAATAAGCTTAACGGCTAGTGATAATCGTGTCCAATCAAAAACACCTGCAAAAAATCACTCCTAAACAATTTTTTTGTCTGCAAAAATCGACACCTGTTTTTACGCACACCAACTTCAAAATAGCGGTTTGACACAATGGCCTATCAATCAAATAGTTTTCATCGTAGGGGCACCATTTATTACTTGTAAGATTTATTAGTCGTTGAGTTATTGAATCATAGGTGGCGATTTATTACAACAACTCTAATAAATTAGTTATGATAACTAGTTGCAATAGCCCCATAGTTGCATTTGCCCCGGTTGACCCTACCTATGTATTATTTTAAGAACTTAATATAAAATGTAAAAAAATGATAGCATTTCGTTTATAATTTTGTATTGCTACATCAGTTAGACTTGTTGTAGGTGCTTAAATGTTTCTATAAAAATAGTTAATTATTTAATACATTTTGTAACCACAGATGTCGGTTAAAGTAGAAAAAATATCGGATTCCCTGAAGTTAGGTGAAGGACCTCACTGGGATGAAAAGCAACAGGCGTTGTTTTTTGTTGACATCGATGGGGCTGCCATTCATAAGTATGTTCCTAGTACTGGAGAACATACATTCGGCAAACTTGGTATGTAGTTATTAAAACCATAATAGATTAATACATATTAAAAATTTCATTCAGTAACTATTGGGTTGAAATAAATAAATTAGTTACGTAAACGTAAAAAATAATTGGCATACGGTGTAAATCGATACAAATAAAAAAATTTAATGTCTACTTATTCGTATTCTAAATAATGGTGTTTTTATAAAATGCTCTTATTTAGAAAATGAACAACAGATATAGCTATGAAAGGTAAGCAGGTATATCATAACAACAGTAGGTTGATGAATTTAAACCGTTTGTACAGCTAAAACGGCTGGACCGATTTTGACGGAACTCGGATTGGCCGATAGTTAGTAGTTGATGTTATAAATTATGATAATTTGCATGGTGCACAAAATAAAGTAGACTGATGAAAATTTTACCATGTTGGATAAGAATAATTAATGTCGATAAATTTATCATTAAAAAAACATTTAAACATATTCATTCCGTTTTAAAATAAACAAAGTGAACTGTAACACGTTGTGTTAATTGATAAGGGCAGCCTAAAAACACTCACATAATAGGTACCTATTTTAAATATTCAGTAAGTAAGATAAGGTAACGGCACCAGTCGTGGACAAGCATCCAGTAATGGACAAAATAAATATTAAATTTAAATATTAAGACCAAAATTAACGTTATATAATTTGGCAATACTTAAAATAAAAGTTTGGTTCATAAGCTATCAAAATACGACATTTCATCTTATTCGGCCAAAATGTTTGAAGATGGCAGAACATTATGTTTAGTTGCTGCGACCCGTTTCGAAGAAATTCGTTTTTACTAAGAAAATCCTTAAGGAAGTGAGGACACAATTTTGGTTATAAGAATTTTTGTATAAATGTCAGCAAAATTTGATATTACTTTTATTTATAGTAGTTAAGTGTACGAAATATTACACGATTTAGTATCATGATAGGTTATGTTGTTTAAATAAAATTCATCAGTGTCCATAACTGGATTTAATTCTATGGATATATCCATTTATGGACATATGTCGAAAATAAACTTTTTTTAAAGGTATTAATTACATGCGCTTTTCTGTATTGTCTTTTCTTTCTGATTAATAATATACCTATCACGACCATTTCAAACAAAGGGTTCCAATATTGTACAACAATTGTCCATGACTGGATTTGCTTTGGTTCCTATAATGGACATTGATATTTTTTGTTAAAATTACACTAATGGGTCCAACAACATAATATCTATCTAAACATGAAGAATATATTTTAGAACAATGGGTCATTATGTGCTGTGCGACTCGTTCTCGGCTTCATTCTCTATCACTGCGTAGAGAAGTCGCATACTTATGCGTATTGTAACGCATCTATCATAGAGAGTTCTCTGATGAACTGTTTGGATCGTTGTCTGCTGCTAAATTCCACCACCATATAGCACACACGCTTAAATTTCATCCACACCATCTTGACAACAGTTTAAAAAAAGCTTTTTGCCTCGTGCTACAATTTGGAATCCATATCGATGGACCGATCAGATTAAGGCTGCTGGCGGATTCAGATTGGCGATTCACTTCACAAGTGTAGCGGAATGCCAGGAAACAGAGAGATATGGCGGAACATCGTGAAGTGGGTAACATCTATCCCCCTAGAGTGATATATGACGAAGAAGAAGAATTCCCAAATTGGATGGAATGGCAGTACTTTTTTAGTTATATTTTTCATCCCTGACTTATTGAGAAAAAAACCATATTGGTGTTTCTTAACGGACATGACTCGTATTTAACAATGCATTTGTCCAATTTTTGCCTAGAAAATGGAAATTAAGACTGTTTTAAATATTATAAGTACGCAAAATAATTAATAAGTACTATTTTTTATAAATACATCCCCGATTTATTGTATTCCAATCATCATTTTCAAGATTCTATTGATAACTATAAGTCTTCTCCAAGTGTAAATAACTGGAGAAACTACATTAGGTACAGTCCATAAATGGGTGTTCATAACTGGATGTTGTCCAAAATTGGGTGTCCATCATTAGATTTTTCACTGTCCAACACTGGTGCAAAAAAGTGGTTTTTTAATTTATAAATAACTTCATTATTTATGCATTGTAATCTTTTTTCTAACATTGGTTACGTTAAACTAACATAGAACTAAAGGTATAACTAAACAATATCCAATAAAGTTAAAAAACCTACGAGAAATTTGCAAAAAACTTCAATTTTTTCCTTAATCTGTACAAGACTGGTGCCGTTACGTTACTTAGGACAATTAATACATAATAGATAGACTTTTGCGATACAACAAGTCTGAAGTGCCTAGTTGTTAATTGTTTGGTAATTTAACAATTGTTACTATTTTCAAGGTTAGTCTGGACAAGGTCTAGACTAGACCTATGATAACAATTATGAGTTACAATTAATATAACATATTATGACAAGATCTTCAATGGCGCCTTTCTAATGTAGTAGATAATAGATTGTAGAATGAACACTTTACACTTATTGTAGTTACTTATTAGTTTTTAGTTGTTACGCCGCGCTTTGAGATTGTACCTACTCATGTACATGAAGTACACATGTACCTCCATAAAGATGTAGAACTTTTTGACTAACTAAAAAGATAGCACTGGCATTTTAAATTAGAATAATTTTTAATATGTATTGTATTATTTATGATGTTCTACAGTCTATACACTGTACATAAAAGGCAGTTTAATTTTATTCAATACCTATCTACTTACTGATAAATTGATAATTAATGCAACTATCTGCTAGATTTCGTCTGCGTGTGCCCACTTCATGATTGCTTGGTTTAGAAAAATAAATATAATAATTAGGTATGATATTCACATCCATAACCATCTGTTCGTTCAATTTATTCTGACAAAGTCACAAACAAAGTAGTTACCAATATCTGTTCCAAATTCCAGCAAAAACGGAATCTACAAGTATACTAAAAACTACCAGGTTCACAAAGTCATGCCTGATTACCAGTAATGAGTTAATTATCGACGATCTATTGTCTTTGACTTGGCATAGTTTTTATCTTTACAAGACGAACTATAATACCTTTAAAATATTTCTATTCAAAATAATCCACCATATCATTTTCAGACGGCCGGGTAGGATTCGCAGTTCCAGTCGAAGGTACAACAGACCAGTTCATAGTTGGTGTTGAGAAGACGTTCCAGGTTGTTCAATGGGACGGCAAGAATGACAGTAAGGTGACTGTAGTGAAGGTCCTGGGGAAGGCGGACCAGGATGTGGACGCCCCCACCAGGATTAATGATGGAAAAGCTGACCCGCGTGGAAGGATTTTTGCTGGTATGCTTTAGGAATTTAGAACTAGTTATTTTCCGTCACTCGTTCGTTTTACCTAGTATAGTTTAGTATTATCACAGAATACTTAATGGTACAGTTATTATCATTAGCTGTGGCTATCTTCTATTTTATATTTAATAAGTGCATAAGCGCCTCTTGATGCGTCGATCTTGATTATTTACTAGAAAAGCGAGTAAAAGTTATACAAAACAATAAACGCTAACTTTTTTAGTAAATATTTAAAATACCTACTCGCGGCAAACCTAGCACAAGAAGAAGAAAAACATAAGCAACATAATTTTTATCTACTTATAGGATAGTTACTTTTATCTACGATTGAATCTGTTTCTCGAATTACGATCACAATTCAAAATAGCAGTAGTATTACACAATTTGCATTATTGTTTTTCAGGCACTATGGGTCACGAAGTGGCGGGTGAAATTGTTGCCAACTTGGGCTCGTTCTACCGCATGGATAATAGTGGAGCCATTGTGAAGCTCTGCGATAAAATTAGTATATCAAACGGACTCGCGTGGGACTTGAAGGAAAATGCAATGTATTATACTGACTCGTTTGACTATAATATACGCAGATATGATTATAATGTGGACACTGGAGAAATTTGTAAGTAATTTAAATTTGTTCTACTTATTTTCTTTATGACAAAATCATTACTCCAAAATCTAATGGAATGAAAAAACTATTTATTACACAATTTAATTTATGGCATTATATCATTCATTCTTCATTGGATTTCGAACCAATTTTTGAAAAAAGTTTTATGCATATATACTTCGTTACGTATTCAAATTTAACGAAATTAATTTTAGCCAACATGAGATACATCTTCGACTTCAAGAAGAACGGCATCGAAGGTCTGCCAGACGGAACAACCATAGACAAGGACGGTAATCTATGGGTTGCGGTCTTCTTCGGCTCCTGTGTGATTCAAATTGATCCCCGTACGGGGAAATTATTGAAAAAGATCCCCATTCCAGCTGAACAAGTGACCTCCGTGATATTTGGCGGTCCTAATTACGATATTCTGTTCGTTACAAGCGCTTGTGTTAACATAGATAATAAACAGAAACCCGCTGCCGGTTGTACGTACATGGTAACTGGGCTCGGTGTGACTGGGTTGCCAGGTTATAATTTTAAATTACAAGCATAAAATTGTACCTAATCAATGATATTAGAAGTAAAAAGGTGAGGCTTTGTGGATAGCTTACTAACACAACATTCGATCTTCATAAACGGCACTAACGCACATACGATTAGATGTCAAAGCAAAATGGCATGAATCCTGGAGAGCCTTTTTACACTTTTTACTTGTTATGAGTTGTTGCAGTACTTTTTACTTGTTGTTTCTACGATGTATACTGTGTATTATCATTGTTAATTACTGTTTTATATTAAAGTTTATTATATAACTTGTTTTACAGCACATTTGACTTTTATTTGATTGGGTAACTAGTTCCTTTAATAATTAATACCTAATTATAATTGTAAATTATCTTTTTTATTGAACAATGTTATTCAATGATATATTATGTAACTATTATCCTATTTAGCATCTATAGAAGTTATTAGTTTAAAATATAAAATCAATTATGATTGACGTAACCCTACAAATGATATCTTTGACTAAGGTTACTAATTATGGAAAGCACATAATTATATAACTTTGAGAGCATTAAAGAGTACACATTGTTACCCATTACCCATTCATACCCAAAAATTATAGAAAATAAAAATTGTCATTGTTACGAGGAATTCGAACCCTTGCAAAATGTGACGATTAATTAAATTTCCATTAAGAAATAGATTGTGTAGGTGTAGCAGTGAATATTTCTAAACATATTTAAAATCAACATATTCTTTCTCATTTTGTTTCCCATTGAACCGATATCAAAATAAAACAGCAAATGCAGAAAATCATTTAATACACTTTATTACATAAATTACAATAACTTGACGCTAACACTGGGGTGCCCTTTCACCCCAAGGCCGGTGACTTCGAACGTGGCCCCGCACGGTGGGGGTTGTTCCTCACCCCGGTTCATACATGCTGACGTCACGTATAGCACGTCAAGATTTGGACCTCCAAAAGAAACTGATGTAGTTTGTAGCGCAGGAGTGGGGATCTTTTGGAGGAGCTTACCCGCTCTGGGGTCTACTTTGATTACCTGAAATTAGGAGGTACAAATTTATTATTAAAATTGTTAAAAAACCTATGTTTATACTGATATTAATTATTAACCCATTGAGCCCCGAATGGCCAGATCCGACCGCGACACAATAGATTTTCTATTGTGTCTGTGATTCCGGGGCCTGATAGATTAAAAAGCTGAAGAGTTTGTTTGTTTTGCACATGCTATTGGGACCACGGGGCCGATTTATTATTTCATTTGTTTATTTCATTAAGGATCACCAACATGACATACACTGATAACATAGATAATTTTAGTAATTAAAAGCGTAGACTTAGTGCTGTCACAATTATTGGCAACCACCACTAACAAACTTTTAAATCCAAGAATTTGAAATAATTTTACTGTTAGAAAATAAATTTATTGAGGAAGGTTATAAGCTATTACGCTTAGAACAATAGGAGCAGAGTAATGTGGGTAAAACCGCGGAGCGCACCTAGTTATCTTATAAAATACTATTAGCACAGACTAATAATAATATACTACGTATACAACTATTAGTGAAGTGATATTTATGTAATAATCTATACATATAATCTGTAGAAGGGTCAATTCTGTACATTGAAAATATTGAAAAAATAAATAGCAGGGGGTGTTACTGGATCGATACCAAACCCAAATATGTGATTAAAAATTTTTTTTGTCTGTCTGTATGTGAAGGCATCACGTAAAAACTAACGGTTCGATTTCGATGAAACTTGGTATAATTATACCTTATTATCCTGGGCATAAAATAGGATAAGTACTTTTTATCCCGGAAAAATACGTAGAAAAAAAATAAATCCTAATTTTTCCGCGCGTACGGAGTCGCGGGCGGAAGCTAGTGTCTAATGAATTTTGACAATCAAATAATTATTTCCTCACCTGTTTCCCATCGAAGTTAGCAATCCACAGGTTACCATCCACATCGATAGTCATACCGTCCACAATGCCCTTGAGTCCGTGGTCTTTGTACACGAACACTAGTCGCGGATTCGCTGCAAGATAATTATTGATATAAATGTATTAAACAAAAATAAAAAATAAAAAAAGTATGCTTATGCAGGTTTGAATACCAAAAAAATCGAAAAAAAGTGTTTTTCCTTTACAAATACTGTTAATAAAGAGATGTGTGGCACTCGGGGACTACCGCGGTAAAGCTATTGCATGCTATGCCTTCAAGCCACACCTCCGCGCCCGTCGGAGTGGGACGTTATTCGTTACGGAATTTCTCGATTCGGTCCCCGCGCTCAAGGCCCGCGATAGAAGCTATGCAATAGCTTTAAAGAAAAATTTCTCTTTCTGAGAATTTAAAATATTAAACTATGTTTTCGCAAGTGATTAATCTTTTATAATTACTATTTTTCTACATTACACCCGTATTTTTTTGTAGTTTTTTAAACATTATCACACAACTCATCAATTTCTGATTTTTACTTTATGAAAATACTAGCTTCCGCCCGCGGCTTCGCCCGCGTGGTGTTTTGATAAAAGGTAGCCTATGTTCTTTCTCAGGGTCTAAAGATTGTCTGTGCCAAATTTCATCAAAATCTGTTGAGAGGTTTAAGCGGGAAAGCGTAACAGACAGAGTTACTTTCGCACTTATAATTTTAGTAGGGATTAGTAGGGATAATAATTTTACTTTTAAGTATAGATTAATCAAAATAAAAAAAATTGGTTGTCTGTAAAGTTGGTTTACTGACGATAGTTGAACGTGACAACGTCCGATTGTGCTTCTTTGTCGCTCATTCCGCGCTCTCGCTTGCACTTCAAGCCTTACATGGAACGCCTCAGAGCGAGGTAACGCCGCATGAGTCATGTTTTTTCGTGCGTGCAGCCGGCTCTATCGAATTATAAGACGTTGTCACGTCAAAATTACTTACAAATGTCACCAGTCTCGATATCATAATCGTATCTCCTAACTGCATATTCAAAAGAGTCTGTATAATAAAAGGCCTTTTCCTTTACATCCCAGCAGAGGCCATTAGATATATCGATATTGTCCACCACTCTGTGTGTCTGTCCGTCGGGGTCTACGCGATAAAGGGACCCCTTCTTTAGGTGGAACTTGCCCGGTTCATACTCGTGACCCATTGTGCCTGTAATGTACAAAATATTTGAGTAATAAAAACAACTCAAAACTGTAATAGACATCAAAGTACAGTTAAATTTGTGAGAATATGTAGTTATTAGAATATGTAGTTTAAAAAACTTAATATGTAATACGCTTGAAAAAGGTAAACTCATGAAATGGTATTGTCACCAATCCTTGATGTACAAAGTTTGAATTAAATCTATCCGTTTAAAGGAGGTCAAAATGGAGTTTAAAGATGTCGATCATACAATCATACAAGTGAAGCTTAAAAAAGAAAGATACTGAATATCTGAAATTTTCGATAACGGCTCAGGTAAAAATATTTTTTTGAGTTTTTTCATGAGGTCAACAAACATTTCCGAGCTCCAGAAAACAACAACCTACATAAATGAACATACAACGCTACACAACCACAACCCTCACCATTATTTCACACCCCGAAAAAAATCACAAAAAATACATATTTTTTCACCAACTTACCAACAAACAGCCTTCCCCTGGGATCAGCCTTAGCATCATTGATCCGATTGTCCGGAGTGTGTTTGTCCAGCTCTGTGATGGTCTTCAACCGTTTTGCTGTACCGTTTTCACCATCCCATTGAATTACAACCACTTCGCGTTTTAACCCCACCACGAATTGGTCCTTTTTACCCTCTACGGGGATTATGAAGCCAGGCATCGCGTCTGGAAAGAGAAATAATAAATTGTATACAACAATAAGTAACATGTTATGGTAATAAATGTTATATTTAATATTCAGAGAACAGAAATTTATTTTATTTAAAGAAAATTATAGTTTTGGCGATAGCCGATGTTGCATGATTTCATAAAAATGGAAATCAATGCATTTTTCCTATATAATTGAAAAAAGTTACGAATATTAGACGTAGTCAGATTTTTGCCCTTTTATACTTAATTTTTTATACATAATATTACATAATTATTCTTCTAACTATATTTCATTTTTGTGCCCTGTGTGTTCTGTATCTTAAATTTAAGAAAAAGTAACAAATTTTGAATTAAATCTGCCCGTCTAAAGTCAAAATCGACTTTAAAAGAGTCAGTTACATAAAAACATACCAGTTAAGTTATTGGCTAATAAAATAAAAAAATAAAAGAGTGTTAAAAATTCCATCCGAAAACTTAGTACAACCACTCACCCAACTTAGACTTGGTGTGTCTCCCAGTACTGGGCACATACTTGTGCACGGTCTGGTCGAAGATGCTGACGAAGTATAGCGCCTGGTCCTCCTTCGACCAGTGCGGACCCTCGCCGAGCCATACCGGCTCTGTCACGGGTGTCACTTTTATCGACATCTGGAAAAGAAATAGAGAATTTTGTACTTAATAGAGAAAGATACATATGAAATACATATGTTTTTGTATTCTCTTATTTATTTTGTATTTTTTTATTATATTTGTACTTTCTTTGTATGTAGGTGCCTAGTAGGTGTAATAGGGAGGTCGCGGAAGAATTCCAACCAATACCCGCGGCCCCATCATTAAAGCGGCTCGACGGAACACAGTGGGGTTTTAGTCGGTAAGAATCCGACATAACCCATGGCTCCTTCCCCGGGGGCCGTGGGTATCTACGCAAGATTTCCCCACTTAAAGAAAAATGTAATAGATAATTATTTTTAGTTTTTCTTGTAGATGATTGGAGACTCGATACTAAGTATCGTATATACGTATATTACATTTAGGGGTAATCTCTAGATTTATTGAACGGATTTTTTTGAAATTCCTTAATTCCAGATCTTGTAATTGGACATCCATTATTTTTTTACATTACACGATTTATGACACTTTTATTACGCGTAAGAGGAATTGTAGAGATATACTTAAATTACTAGGTACATAGTAATACAATTATTCATAGTTATACTGCACAAAATTATATAATACACTAGCTGCTCCGCGCGGTTTCGCCCCCGTGGCCCCATTCCTGTTGGTCGTAGCGTGATGATATATAGCCTATAACCTTCCTCGATAAATGGGCTATCTAACACCGAAAGAATTTTTCAAATCGGACCAGTAGTTCCCGAGATTAGCGCGTTCAAACAAACAAACAAACAAACTCTTCAGCTTTATAATATGTATTAACTGTATAGATTTGAATGAATACACTCCATAGTCAATGGCTTACAAATCGTAAATCTACTATGTAATGTTTGAGTAAGGTCATCTGCTCGCAAATTAGTTGCGAGATAGAAAACAATAGCAGGCATATTGTATTATTTGTATTGTTCACCTGTAGAACGTGTTGCATAGAATTTTAGATGATCTATGAAAATAAATAACGATTTTTTTTTTTTTTTTTTTTGAAAAAAAATCGTAATGACTAATAACCTCGAGTTTTCATTGAATTATTAAATTCAATTCCTATACGGATTTTTTTCATAGTCAAAAAAGGTAAATTAATTTATAAACAGTGTATTGTATTAACAAAAATCGTTTTAATGAATTTAGATATAAATATCTAACTAATAACATATTAACTTTGAGGAAAATGATGAGATCGGAATGTGATGAAGTATTTGATAAAAAATAAATTGCTTTGAGGTAGAGGTAACAAACTAACAAGTTAATTTTTGTAGAGATGTAATTATAATTGCGTTTTAAATTCGTTACAAATCTGCCTTGTTTTATACATATGCACTAAGCACCACAGCCTTAAATAACGTAAAATTCTATTAAGCTTCAAGCAAAGCTTCTCTCAAGCAAAATATTATAACTCTATTCCCTATTATATTTTATAGAACCATAGAATACAATCAAAATAAAATACCACGGACGCAACGGTAAAACGAAAGACGCAAGTTCCAATTTAAATAACTGTATTTTTTAACACACGAAAAGTTAACCACGTAACTATTTCATTCTAAACATTTTTTACACACACATTTTATTTTATTTTCAAAATAAAATATAAGTACCAAAGGCCAAATAGCAATATCATCAATGAAATTAACCCGGACATAAGGTAAAGCAACTTTTTAAACTTTTTAAATGACATACCTCATCTGCGTAACTTGAAACTTGAAACTTTTGAACTTAACCTGCGTGTGCGCACGTCCTACATTCGCCAACTAACGGCCACCACTAGTCGGATATTTATAAACATTGATGACGTCACTAGTGATGGGAAACCATAGTTACGTTGTTTTTATCTTATTAAGGTCTAGCGTGATTTCCGAAAAGACTATTTCCATGTTAGTGTGAGTCAGTCAAGTTGTGATTTTTTTTAGTATGTATTTTAAAACATGTTATCTTTATGTCAGTAAGAATGATATAATCTGATTTATGAAGCTGTTAAATAACATAAGTCGCGACTGTTGTTCAACCTACATATTTAAGCCGAGGACAATATAACGCTACTCTATTATAATCCAAATCTGTAAAGACAGTTTGAAATTAAAATAAAATAAATAAAAATAAAATAAAAATAAAATAAAAATAAAATAAAAATAAAATAAGCCTTTATTACTGTTAAATTTTACAATAGTTACAACTTTAGTCTTACTTTAATCTTTTACAATAATATAATCCATATCTGTAAAGACAGTTTAAAGTTAAGCTACGGTAAATAAACTCAAAAACATGAAACTATAGATAGACATTGAAATCAATGGAGGAGGAAAAGGAGAGGATATTCAACCAGTCAAATATGGGTCACTGGGTCACCTGACGTCAATTTGCGGAAACATGGCTACTCTATCGATTAATCTTAATCACTTTGGCTTCAATTCATAAAATACGCACATCTACACATTCATAACACATATTAGCAAGATATTTCCTTATTTTTTCAAATCAATTTGATTTAAACGCGGAACTTTTGATAGAACGTTTATCCAGTACCATTCTTGCGATGAGATTTTATTCTGTTTTATTTCACGAACCTCGATTCATTCCTCCGACAAATCTGTAGTAATACGAAAAGCGGATTAGTGGTAAGGCTCTTAATTGCCTGCCGTAATATATAGAGAAGGACTTTAGTTGCCTTTGCCTGTGAATAATTAAATGAAATTAAGGCCCGTATTAATAAACCGTATCTCAGAATTGAGTATGCTCTTACGTAAAACTTGTGCTGTCACTTGGGGTTGCGTTACCAGCTGTGAACAACACTCGGCTCTTATTTGCGCCCTTGTGACGTAACCGCTATCACGATCGGCTCCCAAACAACGACGTTTATGTTCCCGCTATTGCGAGCGATGAAAATATAAACATTGTCATCTTCTCATAGTTTTCTGACAATTTTCTTTTAGTGTTTTTTCCTTAAAAAAAAATTGTCAATATGATTTTCCTATGAAGATAACCCTACGTCATAATTTACTCGACGCAGGATAAGTAAGTGTCTACGTGACGACGCACTAGACACCATAAGTTAATAGGATTATACCGGGAAAATAAAGTAAAACTGTTGAATAAGTTTTCCAAGAATGTGGGCCAGTAAGCCTCGCATCTTCTTGTTACCTCATCGTGATTAGCCATAAAGATTGAGGTAATAAAACAATTATTATTATATAATAAATTGATTATGGTATTCGCTAAAGCGCAAATGGTTATTTAAAAGTTTTCTATCATAATATATTATTCGGGAGTTGTTAATATGTTGGTTACCACAACTGAATTTTATTAGGGAAAATGTTGAGCCTCTCGCTAAAAGAAAAGTACTCACGTTAAAATTTAAATTAGCCTCCAAAGTGCGATTTGCACAAGCTTCTCTTATATGTATGTCCTAGTATGTATGTATAGAGTAGGTATAGGATTCTAAGTATTAACCCTAGGTGTGGACAAAAAATGATCCGTGAATGGCCCGTTTTTCACTATGGAAATATGGAACTCTAAAAATGGCTCCGGTATCTATACATATTAAAGTTTAAACAAATGATGTTGTACTTAAGGTTGGACAAGTACTGTGTTACTAGCTAGTGTTTTTGGATGACAGTCACCACTTTACAAGGTAGTCATGCTCCTTCACTACTATCTCTAGCTTACTATAACTTAAATGGACCATAGAAATGAGCTAAATCAATGGCCATAGCAACAGCATGACTATTCCCTTAATCTATTTCAGATGCGATGACTAATATTGGAAATATCTTCATGTCAATCAGCTTTATCTTTGATTCCATATCTAATATCTACTTTAAAATATCTTGAAATAAGTAGCGAATTTTGACATAATATGACAAGAGTTAGCAAAGTAATTTAACAACTAACAAAAAAAACTTTTTTAGTACCTAGTTAAATTACGTTAACTATATTAACAAAATATTAGCTGAGGACTTTATTTTATTTTTCAAATTGACTGTGTATTTTCAAATTTTTTACAAAATAAAAAAAGGAAACCAACAAATTAAAGATTCAATGAGATTATTGCAGTTTTTTGTTGTTGACAAGTAATTTTTAGATGTCGATCTATGTTTGGATTTCATCATTTTCAATCTGATGTGAACCCCAATGCTTGAACTTTATCGTGATTTTTGAGACCACTTCCCTTATCTTACCTCGTGTTTATATAAGCGATATTGATTATTGATTAACATTATTATGAAATATTGAATAATAACCACACATAGAGTGACATTTTTACTATGGTTTATTGGGGCATATTTTCGCACACTTTTCAACCCTCGATTTCTTTATGGACAGAGACCATCCTAAGGGTCGGTGCATCCCCATCGTTTGATTAGGATTTTGCGATATGCTATAATTGATGGTAATGGTAATACTAGAATGGTAAAACAATAGAAAGTTATAACATGTATTTAAATTGTCTAATAGAAGTTAGTCGAAATCAAATTTTACTTTTCCTCTACAGAAAAATTAAATTCTTACACTATAAATGTCTATGAAACCATAAACATGTAGACCATAAACGAGGTAATTTTATCTGATAAACGTTTACTACAATTTAGATAATAGACACTACTTACTTGCTAATTAGCGCGAATTCACACCTTGAAACCAACACACCATTTATTAGATCGATAAAGGTATTTAAATATATATCACATAGTATTTAGGTAACCCATGAATAGTCAGAGATACCGAAAACGTCCTGACATCGTCATTCTATTGCACAAATTATTTATTACGATTAGGATTTTAAAAAACGACCTAAGAATTCTCATATGAAATGTGAAACAATGGTGATGAGGCATGAGCAGGCATGATACAGATACTCGATAAGGGTGAATCTTGCATAGATACCCACGGCCGACTTCGATATTTTCCAGCACTAAACATCACTAGATAAATTAGAAAAAATTAAATTTTAATTTAATTTAATTTATTTATTAATAGAACAACAGAGGTCCACTTGTAAGTATTATTTCTTAATTACTATGTTAGTTTACATTGTTTTTATACAGTTTAAAGAAATGAAATAATCTGGTTTTCAATTCATCCTTGAATTCCGTTATCTAATCCAGCTAAATATTCCTTGCAATCTATCTATGTATAGTATAACTGTAAATCATATACTATACCAATATAAAAAAGTTGATTGAAAGTTTGTACTCTATTAAAAGCTGCTTTCTAATAACATGTACGTAGACAGCAACACATATTTCATATTTACTTTGTTGCTAGTGTTAAATTTTCCAAAGGGTTCTTACATGAAAAAATATTAATGAACAATTAGACTGAAATTAACACCTTATAAACATAATATTATGTATGTGACGTTTGCCATTCGACTTGCTGAAGAAACCTCAGAAAGGAACTGGTAAAATGATGAACTGATGACATGCTGATGACCAGAAGGACAAAAATGTTTTGGGTGATATATATATTTTTACAGGTTCACAACAAAACGCTAGACACTCGTCGAAAATAGACATAGACCTTTTTAAAATAGATTTAGGCACGCCATTGAAATGACCGTGACTTTCATACATTTTTGCTCGAGGCATTTTTGTTATTGTTTTTTCAATAGAATTCGTTAAAGCCAAAACAAAAACATACTACTTACATCTGGTTTGGGCTAAGAAAGATGGTTGTTTTCTCTTGTTTTTCATTTTATGCACACATAGGTATTTGAAAAATTTAAATATTTTAACGGATTTAAACGAGATTTGTTCTCTGTGTTAATTATAAATTCACCCACGTTTTGACAACTGCACCGTTAGGTACAAACAAAAAAAAATACATAAAATGGTAAAAAAAACATCAATTTGTACCTACGATTTTTATTAAATTAACCGCCAAGGAACACGCCTACATTCCACCAATTCATATATTATTCTCACAACGATAAACCAAAACAAACATACATAATAATAGTTGACGGTCAACTATTTGATAACACGACTTTCTATCGGGATCATCGCACTTTATCCACGCAGTAGTAACTGCCGCTAAAGCTCACGTTTTACCATGTCTGTCTGGTTTAATTAATATGTGGCCTTGAATTTTTTCTATGTATTTAGTACCGAAATAAGCGGACAATTGTTAAAACATATGTTTAGAATTTTGCTTTTAAATAAACATTATATTTCTTATTTAACAATAGACAAATACAACGCATATGTACTGTAAAATATATTGCCAAAAAATATATTGCAACTTCGTTTTTGTTTGATTAATTAAACATTTAAATGAATATAAATCATAAATATTCTCTTAGAAAGTGTGCTTATAATAATTATTTGAACATTATTATGTACATTGTTGATGGTGTTGTAAGTTTAGAAACAATATAAAACAATAATGTAAGATTATGTTGATCTCATCACACTTTATTATCTGTGCCACCTTAGATTTTCGCGCCAATTTATACCAAACTGAACAATCTTCAATTTTTTTATCTAATCATTATATAGATATTTTAAGATATCATTTTTCATATATTTTAAGATGAAGAAGAGAAAGAAGAAAATGAATAAGTCATTTTTCATTCATTTTTCATGAATAAGTATAATTTCATTTAAAAATTACAAAAACTGTATTAATATTAAGCTATATTTCAATGTTGGTTCTACTTATTTAAATACGACTACATAAAAAAATATATTTTGGCATTCCATGAAAAAAACGTCTTTTTTTAAACTATTTTATCTACACACTTTACAATTGTAATCTTAAAATAATCTTAAATCTTGTTGTAATCTTAAAATGGAGTATAAACATAGAGTTAAGTAGTATTTAAGTGAATCCAATATCCTAAATAATAACAACAATATATTTACCTTTGTTAACAATCTCGTCAACACAAGCGGTAACAACGACTGGCACCTATGGTTGTATGTGAACTGCGTTATCTTTTAGTTATATACCGACTTGTATCTAATCATTGAGATATTACGATAGGGCTGGCACGTGGAAGTTTTGTGTGAGAATAGGGTTGCTTCTTATCCGTTTTGGGTAATGTATGGCAGATGATATTTGTGACAGTAATGAAAGAAATGTTAAATTAGATGTTTAGTAAAATGAGATTTTTTTAAAGAAAAGAATAAAAATTATAACCAGTAAAAAGTTAATAAATATAGGTGGATAATCAAATAATTAGTATCTCTTTTACGGGAGAACAGGGTTGCCATAATGTGTATGTAGTTTTTTATAGCATTGTAATGTTTTTTGAAGTGAAAACTTCTTTAGCGGCGTTGAGCACTTTTTCTGTAATGGGTATAAAATCTTAAACTCGCGTCAGGACACGTGACCTGATCGAAAAAGCGTAAGACGGATACCATTCCAAAATATCAAACATGCTCAACGTTAATAATCAAGTTTTCACTTCTGCCGGCACTCCCGGAGTGCAACCCGTTTTTTTTTTTAAGTTTTGGTAGAGTAGGAATTTTGTTTCCTTATGTCAAGGCAACCGAACTGGAGGTTCGCCTGATAGCAAAACATCACCATTGCCTATGAACGTTTGCCGAAGTAGGGTGTCTGCAAGTGTAACTTTTAAGGAATAAGGGATAAATACATTGTCCTAGATTTTTATGACGTTAAAAGAAAAAGCCTATCACATGATTATTATTTGTAAATAAAGAAATTTTTCCTTTTCCTACCTCATTCAGTATTCGATACATCACATTTGTCACATTTCAACCGAAATCCATACATACAAAACAAAAACAAATAAAACTAAACCATAATTATACTGAACTTTGAACAAATTGAAAATCTCTAAATTTATAAATTTATAAAAATCTCTAGCATATTTTTCATCCTAATTTCGTTAGCGGTAAAACATTTTTGAAGTGAAATTTCTTTAGGCGTGCTGAGAGTAAAATTTCAAGGTTCCGTCATGGCAATACCATCACGTCATGGACTAAGGCGACGATTTTTGTTTTATTTGAATCTTGCCAAAGAAGTTTTACTTCTGACACGTGTGCTCTGCACACATGCTCTATTTTTATTTTCAGTAGTCCATTTTGAGTGCATCTTCGACCATGCCTCTTCGAGATTACAAAGGAATTTTACTCGACCCTTTATCGAGAACATTTCCGTTAATGGCAGTGAGCATAATGAGGTAAATGATTGTTTTTGTTTTGATTTATTGGAATATTTGGGGCTCATTTGTGTTCTGAATTATTGAGAGTTTGTTTATTGTACTCTTGCTACTTTTAAAGTGCAGTTTTCCTGTAGTAGGAAGCATAAAATGTTAACTTGTAGTAAAAATGAGCTTTTAAACTTTAGTTAGATACTGTAGGTGAACTATTCAACTGAATACTTTTTATGTTTCTGCCTATTTGGTACACCAATAGAGAGGCAATGCAACCCTCAAAAAATGACTCAAGTCATAACGTCCTCTAAAAGGTCCTAATTAGTACTAGGTCTAGTTTAGTGTTTTGTGCCAAAAGTGTTACTTTTTGGTTCTAAGTACGATTCCAAAAGTAACTTCAGTAACTATATCTTCTTAATATATGTATATGTTATGGACCAAGTGATAAATTGGGCAGTATACATAATGCACGGGCATTATGAAAAATGCCCAATATGAGAGTGCAATTTGATAATAATTATTCAAATAATCAAATTGACCGGGCATTATACATATTGCCCATCACCTTTTGGGCAGAGTAATACAAACATATTTAATTACTATTTTTTATTGTTATTGTCATTTAACTTAAAATAAACTAAATATTAAACCACTTAAACAATCAGGCTCATTATTTGGATTAATTACCAAGGACTTCTACCTTAAGAATCCACTAGTTTTTGCATTTAAAACTTAAGGAAAGTCATATTAAAAATATAACATAAAATATAATTAAATTTAAAACAAAAATTTCACAACGGCGGACCGCTAGTATGTTTTATAACATTCTATATCACCGATGCAGTTAAGTGCAGACTGCAGAGTTTATTGCAACAATTTATCTAGACAATGTAACTTACACATGATGTTAAGATAAATCCGAAGATAACAGGACCACGGGATAAATCGAGATAAAATATGTTTATCTAGACATTTCTATACAAATTGACGATTGTGAGATTATAGTTTATAATACGAGTTAGATAAAACTATTTGTTTTATTTTATTGTATTAAATTGTTTTGCCTAGATGGGATTACGCGAGTATTATAACAGTTAAAATTAAAGACATTGTAGGAACTATGTTTCTGAATCGCGCAATTGAAATGTTTTACCGTCTAGTTTTTTTACTCCCAACTAATTTACCACAAAATATTATTTACTCCAAGAAGTTGTAGTTTTCTCAAATTACCTAATTTTTTTTACGTTCACATACATCAATGATTTTTGTATTTTTCGATTTGTATTGCTGCATAATTAATGAATGGAAACCTATATTATAAATTAATAATATTATAAATTTTTGGAAACAGGCCCATGTTGAAAAAGTTAGGGCCGGCGCCCACTGCCGGCACGGCATGGCATGGCAGGGCAGAGGTTTTTATTACTTATGAAGTTATTTTGAATCTTATTTCAATCAGTTTGGAATTCAAGTTACTTAATTTCGATGCCACGATGCCGCGACGTGTTGCAGGATGCTGCAGCATGACGCGGCACGCCGCGGGATGCGGTGGCATGACGTGTATTGCTGTTTCATTCCAAGGGATGCCGCGGCGCGCCATTGCATCCCGCGAGGCGTATGCGTCACTTTGGGGTCCAGTAATTATGATTACTAGCTAGTTGAAATAAGGTTGAAACTTATGCAGCATTAGCGCGGAGCAAAACTGATGGATGCCAGAGTGGCTGGGCTTTTAGCAGGATGCTACGGCATGCCACTGAATGCCGCGGGATGCCACTGCACGCCGCGGGATGCCATTGCACGCCGCGGGATGCTCTGCCGTGCCATGCCGTGCCGTGCCGGCAGTGGGCGCCGGCCCTTATGGGTCATTTGAACCACCAGGTGATCGTTCTAGATAGGTTAGGTTTAAGTTATAGACTACAGGCCCATGCCTGTAGTCTAGTCGGCAGACGCCGGAACGACCTAAATATAGGTAAATACTTTCGACCTAAATATTTTAAAAAACGATATCACAAATCAAAATTGACAAACGGGGACAAATTAAGTAAATAAAAAACTTATTTTTGGAACGTTATTTTTGGAATTGTCTTACATAATCTTATCACAGACAAGCTAATCGTCCAGGAGATATTGCAGTAGGCAAATAAAGATGAACAGATGATATAAGTGCATATTGCAGTTAATACAAATATAATATAACCAATATTCAATTGCTATCGTGGTCTATTAGCCGTTATTTAAGCGATTAATTTAGCCCAAACGAAAATAATTACGTGTTCGAACATCTGATGTTGACAGGAAAATATTATATGAAACTGTTAGTTTAAAATCACACTTCAAGTAAAAATTTTCAATGATTTTAGTTACTTACATTGGAACTAGAGAACGTTTTTTAATTGAAACTTCTTTATGCGCGTTGAGAGTAAAATTTCAAAGTCGTGCCGTGGCAATACCGTCACGTCATGGAGTAAGGCAACGAGGCAAAGAGTTCGGTATTTTTGAATCTTGGCAAAGAAGTTTCACTTCTGACACGTGTGCTCGGCTTAAAATATTTCTTTATAAAACTAAGATAAACTTACCAGAGCTTTATTGGCGAACTTCTTACATCGTCATCTTTCTTTCTTATATAATATTTTGTAGCTTGTTAGTTTCTAGGTCTAGGTATTTCCATTAATTCAATACCTTTACCATAAATACATAGAGTGATCGTATGTCTGAAAATAGAATGAAAATTAATATCACAATAATTTTCCCAAAAATCGTTTAAGTATAAGGCGGGAATTAGCATTTTATTGCTATAAAAATTTAACAGTCAATATTAGTTGAGATTAAGGCATTCGTTTCAATAAGATTAAAAATTACCTAAGTCTTCTACAATACGGTTTTTTTTCTGGAGATAGACTAAAAGACTATGCCAAAACATCATACATAAGCATCCATTTAATGTGTTACTGATATCTCCTGTAATGCGTCCTAAACTCTCTATGAATTTGATATTTTTAGTTTTATGGCATTGAAATGTTTTATAAATATAAATGTATAAAGATTTAAGATGAAAAATCGATCACGAGGCAGGATTCGAACCCGTATCCTTTCACGTCAATCCGGGGCGGATGCCTGACCAACTCAGCCACCCTCTCTAAATACTCCTTGTTGAAAATTCGAAAAAAAAAAACTATTGTCTACTTATTATACAGGACTATACATATACGCCTGTGAACCAATCAACAATAGAGTTGATATATTCACAAAATAAAGAATCATTCTAAAAAATAATGATATAATTCTGGTCAGCTAATACTTACTCATCACTCCCAACGAGGTCCATGCCCTGGATATCCGCGACATCGCTGAAAACTTGCGACTTAAAATCGCATTTAATCTGGTCATCGACTATAGACCACTCAAACACCGTCACTCTTTGGTCTATCGACGTTGACAACAACAGATTGTCGATGATAATGACACCTGTCACTTGGGAACAATGGCTGCTAGAATTTGACCAATAACAAATACTTTTTGTACGATCACTCATCACTTTGAAGTACGCCAGTTCCACCGCGTTGTCGTCTCCTCCAGAAGCCAATAGCAATTCAGTATCAGATAACGCTTTAGCATAAATCCCGTTTATACCGGATTGGTGAGTCATCAAAGTAGATATTGGTCTATCTACAAGTGTTAACGTATTCCAGAACGAAATTTCCCTTTCGGTTGAGCTTGATAGAAGAATTTTCGTATTTCCAACGTCAACAACTTGCGTGTTTAGTATGCAAGTGGAATGATAAAATATATCGTTTATTTTACGAAACGATTTAGTATTCAATTCCAATTGAAAGACTCGTAAATTCCCATCCGAGCAGCCAGCGAATATCACATATGTATTGTCATCTTTGCTGTAATTTTCTAAAGCCATAATTCTCGTTTCTGGATCAAAATCTATTTCCTCGTTTCTGAACATTTTGTTATATCTTCTTTCTACATCTGTCCCATTTATCATGTGATTGGCCAATTCTTCTGTAGTAACTTTTATTTCTCCATCTACTTTATCAAAAATGATTTTATTTACGCAAATCTGTGCTCGTCCACCAGCTGATGTAACCAACAGAGTTCTATCGTCCAATTTGTTAATTTTTAATGCCCTCACATTTGATAAATGTTTTAAGATAAGTTCATCTTTAAATTCTAATGCAGAATTTGAACTGGATACCCTTAGAGTAGTATCTTCACCACCCGATATATAAAACAACGTATCATCAAACTTGTGGGTTACCAAGCAATTGATTTCTTTCGAATGCGTCCCATTTACTATGTTTTTAGAAACGATGTTCTTTAAATTAAACCTCTCTAAGTGAATGTTCGCTTCTTTTATATAGATGAAGCTAATAAATTCATCGAAATTGTCTTCCTCTTTTCCAATATAACGTAAAACATCCCAGGACCTATGGCCTCCTCCACAAGTTACTTCTAAAGCTCTAACATTGTTTTTTACATCATAAACAACAAAAATGCGTTCTTGGAAGCCACAAATATATCTATCATTCGAATCAACAAATTTTTCAACCCATTGGAAATCTAAATCTCTATTGTAATTATGCGATAAGGCACTTAAATTGAAATATTTCATAGTCCCATCTCGGCCTGTACTGATAAATTCATTTTGTCGTACATTTATCGATGTCGGACCATATCTCCCATGCACGCGTTTAAAAGTTCTTACAGGAGATTTTTGTCCTCGAACGAATACGTGTATATTTCCTAAACGATCTCCAACAATAAGATTGTCAGAACTGAGAGCGCAAGACGTTATCCAGCGCTCTTTACAAAATGGCAACTCAAATTCAGCGAACACGTCTAATTTGTTACCACTCGTCGTAAGAACTGTAATTTTACCCAAATCAGCACAAAACACTACATGTCTATTTAATATCCAGTGCATGGAAAGAATTTTACCCATATCTAACTCTGTATCAATGATATTACTAATCATTGGTGGTCCTTTGCAATTTTCGATAAAAACATCAAATTTCCCCGTCATATCTGCGACAGCTATCAATTGCCTACACGACGATACACTGATCAATTTATACGTAGATTCGTGTTTTAGTTTGAAGGCTGTTGAAGATTTTGAATCGACGGCATAATAAACCAAATCATTATTTTCGTTCATGGCTATTACGTTTCGTCTTGCAGTGAACACTATTTTCTTTGGCGTGCCAATATCTACATTAAGAGTATCACTGTTTTTGTTATGTTCGCTTAAAATAGAAAGTGGATGTAATATAACGGCACTATCAGCTCCTCCTGTAACTAGGTGCTCTTCATTTGCATCTAACGACCAAATACACGCGTTAGCATGAGCTGGGGATTTCTTAACCAAATTTCCTTCTAAATCCCAATAGCATATAGCTGAATCTTCACCTACAGATATAACTATATCATTTACTATACAATTACGCATCACTCTAGCACCATGACCATATAATTCATGTAACGGATGAATGTGTACATTTTCCCAAAATGCTTTTGTATCAAAAGTGTGGGTAGTTTTGTTTTTTATGGACCAGATATGAACTGATCTGTCATCTGATGTGGTCACTATGATTCCTTTCTTGGGATCGCAGCTTATGGAGAATATGACTCCCTAAAATGGGGAAAAAAAATTTTAAATAAATATTTTTTTTATTTACTCATTCATAGACATGATGATTTATTCTCTCATTCAGTGTAAAAGTGAGATTGTGCATACACCAGCCAGAGATTGAAAAATAAAAATTTAAAAGAATGTGCAGAGCAATTTTTGCAACTTTGGCAAATTAACCAAACAAAAGCATATGCTTTAGCAAGAATTACTTGTAATACAGTACAAGAACATATTGAGAATAACGCAACTAATTATGAGAAAAGTATAATAACTATAGTAAGTTTCAGAATTTAGTTATGTATAACAAAAATCACAATATTAACTAATTAATTTAAAGATTATATTACTTATAATCTCTAGTCTAAAACAAGGTTTCAGACAAAGCGGGCGAAGCCGCACGCTCAAGTTATAGTAAAATATAAATATTTGACCTATAAAAAAACTTATATAAATACCAAATCATACCTTGTGTCCCCTCAAATAATGCATCGGTTCCTCGTCCTGATAACTGATAAGAACTTCTGAGAACACAGTTCCACTGAACACCAGGACACCATCATTTAGTGGTAACAGTAAACCACTGTACAGAATGGAGTTATTTCTGTTCTTGTATTGTGTTTCTAGCGATCGTGTTTTTGTGTTCCATATCTGGAAGGATAAATGTTTAAAATGTTTTTCAGTACAAAGAAATATAATGAAAAAATTCAAAGTCCAGTGTACTAAAGAGATTTATGCGTTAAGGGTATTTTATAAAAGATATTTTCCCTGTTGAGTATCAAATCCTATTAAATATTAGTAACATTGCTCACATGCTAAGCATGATTAAACTAGCTACGCAAATTAAAATTAAAAAATTATAATATAATAAATTCTGTCAGACTGCAGTTGGTTGAAAATTTTTTAAGGTACATCAAAAGGTTATATGTATTATAATTGGCTTGAATATAACCGGCCGCTTTGGTGTTTTGGATTATTAACAATTGTGATCTTGACTTGGCCTCTATAACTAAGTTCATTGCAAATAATAGTTTTAAAAATATGAATATTATATAATTAATATATTAATTTGAAAGATTTTTTAATGATGTTCCTATTTCTTAATACCTAAATATAAATATACTAACTTGAACCACATTATGAGCAGTCAAAAGTGAAATTTTGTCATTAGAAGTCCATATTCCTGAATGCAACCAATCATCACAAATAATGGATGTGAAACAGCAAGTAAACTTGATATCTTCCTTATTTACTGCTATTATAGTGAATTGCTTCCCGCCATAAACCAAAATCTTGAATTCTTTTTTCAAAGGCATAATACCGTATATTTTTTGACCTTTTAAGACATGTAACCGTTGTATTAATTTGCTTGAATTTTTTTCATAAACGTGCATATAACTTCCTAATCCTGGAAGGAATTATAACGATTAAATAAAAAACTAGGTTAGATAGTGTTTACAAAGAAATATTCGAAATTTACCAGCTAGAATGAAGTTATCATATAATTTTACACTCGTAACATCAGTTCTTGTTAATAAAGACATGTTTAACCCAAATTATAAGCAAAAAATATAAAAAAATATGAGAAACAATGACAATTTTAGGTTATTCGGTGTTTTGATTTTCAAAATTCAAAACCAGCTGTGAGCGTGCTGTCAGCTGTGAGCTGATTTGAGTTTTGACTTTGACATAAAACTATGTTTCAGTGTTGCCTATACCTACATATTTGAAAACAATTTGAAAACGACAAGAAAAAATGTATATTAGAATTATTATTATACCAAATTATAACATAGTGATTATAAGTTGGATTAGGTATATCATTAGTTACACAGATTAGGTAAATATCCATTGTTCAGTTATATTATTTTTCATTTTTTTTCGGCTTTCCTAACAGTTTTATTCAATAGAGCGATACGACTTCACACACTTTACGCGTGTTTACTCATTTCTGTTCACATCGACGCGACGCAGACGCGGTGTTGATGAGTCAGAGGTGTTCGGGCACATGAATAATATGTAACTTGAAAAAATGAAAAATTAATAATGATTTCCGGATTCGGCTCTGCAGTCTTTTAAATCCTAAATTAAATAAATTATTATAAATGTTCTGAATTAGAATAACAAAAGTGAAAATTCATAAAACATGTATTAAGTATTTCTAAATAGAAACTAAGTAAATCAATTTCAAGGAGAAATGCGCTTCCTTTCTAAGTTCTAACCCACGCTCCTATCATAATTTTAAAATTGATTTATTATATTATATGTATTAGAGATAGGATATTGGTTAAATAAAAGTTATATTATATTTATACAAGAATTTATTAAATAAAGGTGGCGAAGGAAAATTTTAATTAGATTAAATTATTCCTTTTGAAAGTTATCCAACGGATAGTGCTCGCCATTTTTCTTCAGGTGCTGTTCCAGTTGATTCATTTGTTTTCTGTAAACAACAATTTAATTATCATTTTAACAGTTTAATTTCCTGTTTTAAATGTATTTATAAATCTTTACATTAACAGTTAAAAGAAACCATAATTTATATTTTTCAACCTATAAAGCTAAGCTTTTTTGTATTTTCTAAGTTGACTGGCAGGCCAAATTACATCTTCAAAAAAAAAAACAAAGCTGATTTTTTTATATTATCTGTAGAACATACTGTAGTTTTGGCGGCATATCGTAATACACATCTTCGAACATTTCTTTCCAATGCGGTTTCTTTTTCTTTTCGGCATTTTGCATTGTTCTTACGACAATATCTCGAGATTCTTTTATCAATGCCTTGTCTGCTTCTTCATTCCAAAGACCTGTGGATATTGTAAGAACAGTATTATTAAAAATCTGGTAAGGTTTTCGTACTTTAAAATTTAATGTAATTTATTTAATTGTGAATTTTACCTTTACGTTCAATATATAGGCGTAATTTTTGTATCGGATTTTCATCAGTGGTCCACTTTTGTATTTCTTCTATAGACCGATAGGCTGTGCTGTCGTCAGACGTAGAATGGTGACCTACCCTAAACAAAAATAAATTTTATATTGATAAAGTAGCGTAATTATTTTAGAAAAGATGGACAGAAGTACTTACACTAGTAAATTAGAAAAGATTAGAGGTGTGAGTGAAAGTAAGTACCTATTTTTTTCAAATTAATGCATTCATTCTCTACTGAGAGGATTAAGTTAAAATTTAAATGAGAATTGATAAAGCGCTGAAAAATCCTTACATAAGTAGCTTTTATATGTAACTGATCAGTAATCCAAACCTGTGCGCTCTTGTGCGCTGTGCGGCCCGGCTTTTTCGGGAACCGAATGTTTGCGCCGGGCCTAATTACTAATATCGCTAGCTCGTTGATCTCATATACAGCGTGTTCATGATTTTGGGGTAACTTTTTCGTGTAAATATTTGTATACTGAGTTAAAAGTGTATACTTACCTTTATTTTGTTTTTCTACCTCGTACCTATAGAACATAGCCTCAATTTAGCTTTTTTATAATTATTTTGTGGTGAAATTTTTTGTGTAAATTTGTGTACTTACTAAGTTAAGAGTATAGGATACCTATCCTATATATACTCTTAACTTAGTACACAATGTAATAAGCATGTACTTTATTTTGAAGTGAAGCTTCTTTAGGGGCGTTGTGAGTGAAATTTCAAAGTCGCGTCATGGCAATACCGTCACGTCATGGAGAAAGGCAACGATTTTGGTAGCTTTGAATATTGCCAAAGAACACTTCTGCCAAGTTTTCTCGGCCTACACGCTCTTTTTTATCTCATACCTATAAGACATAGCCTCAATCAGCACCGGCTTGTTCTTAACAGCCATTTCCTTAGCGGCCCGCACCGCGTTGTACACAGCGAGCGCGTCCGTCCCGTCCACGCGTATCGTGTTGATACCCAGCGAGGGCCCGCGCGCCGCGATACCGTCACCCCGATACTGCTCGCTAGATGGCGTTGATATCGCGTAGCCGTTGTTTCTGCTGGGGATTGATTGAGAAGTATTTTTGATGATGATATTCTTAAATGAGGTGTTTGAAAATACAGTTTTTGTGTATGGGCATAGATCAATCCATGTAATTATTTCCGAAAAATATTTTATATCAATAAAAACAACTAATTACGCAGGTAGATCAGTTACCCCGTATGGTTGGTGATCTATAGGTTAATAGTAATTATTAATATTTAGTATCATAAAACATTATTATCAGTAACACGCACACACTTTTCATTTCGCTTGCATTAATGGTAAGTTTAAAGTTATATCCTTTCATATGTTTATAGAAGTATACGTACATAACTCACACTTAGATCATATCTCACATCACACATGACGTCCACAATTTATTAATGTAAAAAACTTACTTTATTATACATATTAATAATAATTTATCGCCGTATCTCTAGATTATTAAATTTATACTTACCAGAACAAAATAACGGGACATTCAAGAGTAGCTGCAAAGTTAAAAGCAGCGAACGCGTCACCTTCAGAAGCAGCACCTTCACCGAAATAACAAATAACACATCGATCATTGCCTGGTTGACGCTTGAAGGCGTAAGCTGCACCAACTGCTTGTGGCATTTGTGTTGCTGGAATATAGAAAGAAGACTATTTGATATATTGAATTGGACGACTCTGCCATAAATTGATGTATCAGATAAGCTGTTAAGGTATGATGTTGATGATGTTTACAGTAACTAGTCATTAAAATAATGCCAGCTGTTAATATACAGGGTGTACCAAAAAGTAGTGATGAACGGAAGCTGAGAGGTAGAGGACCTAGAGGGCTATCCGAATCACCCCCATGTATGTTATGCGATTTTTCGTATTTTCGGAGTTATGACGATTTTTTCAATTTTTCACCGATCGCCGAGTACGATGATATTTTCACTCATGCTGACGTCAATGATTGCGGAAGATGCTTGATTTTTTTTGTGTGCTAAGCTGAAAGATAGGCCAATTCAGTATGGTAACATTTACTATCGTTAGATCTTTGAATGGAATAAAAAAAATAATTAAATGGCAAGAAAGATAAAATTACCCAGTATGTTCACCACTTCAAGGGCCCGTAAAAAAATAAAATCACATAAAAAAAATTTTCTGTTTGACTTTTAAAAACTTGCTCTATC
Source organism: Colias eurytheme (assembly GCF_061535395.1). Lineage (NCBI taxonomy): Eukaryota > Metazoa > Arthropoda > Insecta > Lepidoptera > Pieridae > Colias > Colias eurytheme. The sequence continues at coordinate 487,682 of NC_142993.1, read as the reverse complement.
TATCAGATAGCTACCCTGAAAATTTCATTTTATTATTCAGAGGGCTTCAATCGAAAAATTTTAATCTAAATGTGGTAAGTGCAAAAATTGAATTAACATGATGATCATTAAAACCAATAAATAGGTGTTTAATTACCAGAAATTTTTAAAATAACCCCGCTGTTGCTCAATGCAAGTGCGACATCACCGTAAAAAGTTGTCTTTTAAATGTCTGAATGCCCTTTTATCATTTTTAATGGTTTCTTCTGTTACTATGAATTTCCGGGTTATTTCGTCTAAATTGTGGCATTCTCTCAAGTAGCCGAGGTCTTTTTAATATTCCCATTGAAACAAATCAATGGGGTTTAGGTCGAGGGACCGTGGAGGCCAGGCTTTAAGGCAGGCGTCACCGGCGCATGCGCAGGTTGCAACGACCAATCCATCTTTCAGGGTATCTTGGCCCTTTAGCCTGGCCTGCACGGTCCCCGGACATAAACCCTATTGATTATTTTCCGTGGGGATACTACAAAGACGAGAGACTGCCACAATTTGGACGAAATAACCCGGAAATTCATAGTAGCAGAAGAAACCATTAAAAATGATAAAAGGGCATTCAGACATTTAAAAGACTACTTTTTACGGTGATGTCGCACTTGCATTGAGCAACAGCGGGGTTATTTTAAAAATTTCTGGTAATTAAACACCTATTTATTGGTTTTAATGATCATCATGTTAATTCAATTTTTGCACTTACCACATTTAGATTCAAATTTTTCGATTGAAGCCTTCTGAATAATAAAATGAAATTTTCAGGGTAGCTATCTGATAGATAGAGCAAGTTTTTAAAAGTCAAACGGAAAACTTTTTTTATGTGATTTTATTTTTTTACGGGCCCTTGAAGTGGTGAACATACTGGGTAATTTTATCTTTCTTGCCATTTCATTCTTTTTTTTTATTCCATTCAAAGATCTAACGATAGTAAATGTTACCATACTGAATTGGCCTATCTTTCAGCTTAGCACACAAAAAAAATCAAGCATCTTCCGCAATCATTGACGTCAGCATGAGTGAAAATATCATCGTACTCGGCGATAGGTGAAAAATTGAAAAAATCGTCATAACTCCGAAAATACGAAAAATCGCATTACATACATGGGGGTGATTCGGATAGCCCTCTAGGTCCTCTACCTCTCAGCTTCCGTTCATCACTACTTTTTGGTACACCCTGTATTATATACGTTGTAGTTACTATGGAATGAAATTACATATATTTATCTGTTACTATGTTCTCATCTTAATTTTTTCGTAGGAAGGAAAGGAATTTTCTTCTTTATAATATTATGTAGTCTCATATACGATGATTGTTTTTGTTTGAAGAGTTTATGGGCCATTAAAACCATGTATGGTATATCGCCAAAAACCTTCATAGATCGGTAATTTTTAATCTGGTTGCATAGAACTCAGTTACAGTTATATATATATATATATATATATATATATATATATATATATATATATATATATATATATATAACTGTAACTGAGTTCTATATATTTACCTAAAGGACTGGATATAGTGACGATATTCAATTGGTTGCTGCCATAGTGCACTGGCATATGTCTTCCCTTGCCAGGATCTTCATGATTACCATAACACTGGTTCACCAGTTCTGATATAGTCATGCCTCTATATAAGAGTACTCCAACTTCCCTGTATTGTGCGAAGACCATATCTCTAAGAGATAGAGCGGCAGCGCTGCCGACATGCATGCCTTCTTCGCCGTAGTTTGTCATGTAGAATGATATACGACCCTGTCTGAAATACATAAGTACATTTTTATGTTAAAATGTAGATGGTAAAGGTCATTAGCATTACAGATGATTGGTAGTACGAGTTATTTAGGCAAACATAAACTATTAAGTACCTGTGTTATTTTCGTGTTAGTACTGAATTTATTTTTTCTTGTCAAATGCTATATAAAGCATATCAAGTTTTAAATCGATAAAAGTTCATATACATATTATTATTACGTATAATATTGACTTGTTTATTAAAGGGATTTTTAATGTCTTAATTGAGCCAAGTGATTTCCTTCTGCTTGAATGAACACAATGGAGGTACTTTAATACGATTACCTTTGAGACTCATACAAGATTTTATCCATTTGATTCAACTGTATCATTGTTTTATACATATTCAGCAGTATATCTTTATCTAAGTCTGGTTCTTCACTCCCCACTATCACCTCGCCGTTATTATCAAGCACCCTGTATATTGGTATCGGCTCGTAATTGCTTTCGTTCAAAAACTTCATCTCTGTAACGTACGGTGCTCTGGCGCCGGGGAATTCTGCAGTTTTCCCGCCATTTTGTTGGATATCCGGTCGCGTATGCGTTGACAGAAGCTGAAATAAAAAAAAAACGTTATAAATTACTGAATACACGATATTTTTACATGTGATTGTTTGGTTTTCTTTCGTGAGCGGTGAGGTATAATTTTGTGTAGAGATGTTTAGGCAGGGTGACGGTAATTTAATTTTTATCGGGATAAATACATAATTTATTTTCCGCAGAAGCAGACAAATCCGCGGTCTAGACTCTAGTTAATATAAATAGGTAGGTACTTAAAAGTATATTTGTATGTTTAATTCGTGGGTACCATAGTTGGGTACATAAGTAATATACTTTATAGTTATTACAAGCGTAAGTTGTATAGCAAAAATCCATGTTCTTCTCTAATTAAAAGAAACCTCTTGTTTAATTTTAAGATACCTATCTTATCACTGTCATTATCTTTGCTCTGTTGTTTCAGCTAATGAAACTACATTACGTTTGTAACAAATGTGTAAATATTCGATTTATTAACATAATCACTTAAAAATAGATAAGCTTAAAAAACCTTGTATAATCTATGTCAAAGTAATTAATTAATTATTAATGTTATTTCGCAATTAAGTGTAAACTTTATTTTATTATCAAAAACCTGAAATAAACAAGCTAACAACAAAATTTAAATAACAATGATATTACAGAATAATAGCTATCTATTTTTTTTACAAATAAATTAAAGTATCATTAGATTAATGTAGTTACATATTAAAACGTTTTAGGTTATTACATGAACGAATCATGTAATAATTATTATCATCTTTTATCAATTGTTTACAATTTTCATTATTCTCGCATTATAGTTTTGCAAATTACAATAATAATTACCTACTGTAGTTATTGGTATTAGCTCTAACTACAAATGTAATCCATCTATTATCCTGTAATCCTACAAAAGTATAGACTAGATTATGGAGATATTAGAACCTACCCTAGAAGAACGGAGCGCAGTAAATCTCAAAAAACTAACACCACTACGCAGCGCCATGTTAACTACTGAGAATAATATGTATTATGTTTGTATAATGAAACATTAGCAAGTATGATAAGGGGCATAGCCTTTATCGTACGGCGGGAGGTCAATATTTATCATTTGATTCTTTATTTGTAAGTGTGACGTTACTTTCATGTAATAAACGCTTTCAGTTTCAATTTACTGAATTTTTAGTACTTAGTTAGTTAAATGCGTGTATTTTTTAAATCTAAAACCCAATGAATGTGTTTATGTACCTATAATTTAAAACATAATCCTTTTTACGGGAAAATTATAAAAATTTTAAGAGGTTAGTTGACTGATTTTTTGGGCACATAGTTACTTTGACCGAAATCGGTAACGTGAACTTTTTTTCTTTTAACTTTTGAGAATTTGCCAAATTTGCTTTAAATTTTTCGTTAGGTAACTTAAATAAAAATCCAAAGAACCCTTTTAATGAATTAATTGGACAATTTTTACAAAAGTCTTGCAATATTTCGCATTTCCTATATAGTCATTTGAAAAGCCCGCGAACGGCCACGTGAAATTTCGGGTTCTGATTTAAACAAACTTTTGGATCTTGATTGAAACAAGCGGTCATCCGAGAATGTGCGTTAAGCCGGTCGAATTAGACATTTGAAATACCAATTTTGAATAACATAGCCAAATTTTATAACAAATACAATTTTAGAAGTCTCCATCCATCCTATGTGTGCAACAAAAGTTATTCGAAGTCAAAGGTCAAAATTTGAGTTTTTAATGTGAAACTTTTATTACTGTATCGTCTCAAACTTTTTTGTCTGTGTAGCGCATGTCGCGTGACGGTCGAACCGTACGATAATAATTATCGTACAAATACGATAATTTTGTGCCTAAGTTTCACTTTTACCGTGGTTTCATAAAACCACACAACATTTTTTAAGCAATTGCATAGCTTATTAGTTATCGCGGGCCTTGAGCGTGGGGACCGAATCCAGAAATTTCGTAACGAAAATAACCTCACGCTCCCCACTCCGACGGGCACGGAGGTGTGGCTTGAAGGCATGCTATGCAATAGCATTACCACGGCAGTCCCCGAGTAGGTACCACACGTCTTTTTTTTTCTCGAAAATGGTAAATGTAGTTTTTGTGTTTATCGCTAATAAACAGACAGACAGACGCCGCGCCGCGGAGGATTTGTTTTATATTATTGTAGTGATATTTAAACATACATAAAACAAACTTTCGTGCAATACGTTATGACTCCTAATAGGGTAATATTTTATTAATTTATTTTATAGGTGGCTGATAAATCATCTTCATTTTATTTTAACATTATTATTTAATATGTATTTATATTGTGTTTTGTATTATGTTATCTGTGTCTTATTTGCAACTGGTATTAAAAAAAAATAAAGGTCAATTGTCACTGTCATTGTCATTTCAGTTGCAAATAAATGGCGGTGGTGGTTAGTGACGAGTCAGATATATTTTTATAGTAAATAAATTATAATAATGCCCTATTGGTATTACGATAAAAAGGATTTGCAGAACACACCGTCATTTCGAGATGGGATCCCGAGCGAAACGGAAAATCGGTACAGGAAGGAAGGCGCGCGCTTTATCATCGACACAGGGTCAAAGATGGACTTAGGTTATAATACAGTAGCCACTGGTGTTGTTTATTTCCATCGTTTCTACATGTTTCATTCGTTCAGAACATTCCCAAGGTATATAACAGCATGTTGTTGTCTGTTCCTCGCGGGGAAAGTCGAGGAGACACCAAAGAAGTGTAAAGATATAATAAAAGTTGCCAAATCGTTGTTGAATGAGCATAAGTTTAGTACGTTTGGAGATGATCCGAAAGAGGAGGTGATGACCTTGGAGAGGATATTGCTGCAGACGATCAAGTTCGATCTGCAAGTGGAACACCCGTATGGTTACCTGCTCAAGTATGCTAAGTGCCTTAAGGGAGACAAGGCTAAATTGCAAAAAATGGTCCAAATGGCTTGGACTTTCGTTAATGATAGGTGAGTACTTTAAAAACTTATAAAATATACTAGGCTTCCGCCCGCGGCTTCGCCCGCGCAGTCAAAGAAAAACCCGCATAGTTCCCGTTTTCGTGGGATTTCCGGGATTGCGTCATTTTCCCGCGATAAAAAGTAGCCTATGTCCTTTCTCGGGTATCAAAATATCTCCATACCAAATTTCATGAAAATTGGTTCAGTAGTAGTAGTTTAGGCGTGATTGAGTAACAGACAGACAGACAGAGATACTTTCGTATTTATAATATTAGTATGGATTAGGAAATATTCCAATTTATTTTTTAATCTTGGATTAGAATAGTATAAGAATAAGGGTAAAAGCTCATACCCAGAAGTGTTTGATAAATTTTTATACATAATACTTTGTGCTTTTTGAAATTCAGAGTAATATTGTTATATATTAAACCATATTTATAAAGCATTTATGAGCTGAGCTGATATTTCATGCCTTTATTCATTATTTCTTTCATTAATCAAAAACCTAATTTATTGAGTAACATTTAATCAATATGTGGCTTATGATTTTCTGTTAAACACAAACCCTATATACAGTAGAATCCGTTTATAATGACATTGAAGGGGAATATAAAACACGTCATAATAAACGGACATCATACAAAGCATTTTGTAGAAAATAAACAATCTCCTGTTTTTGTTAGTATTTAATACAGAGAAACAAAATAGAGATGCCTACACATTGAGACTCAAAACAAACAAAAAAGAAGTGTTGTCGGATATCACAATTTTCCCAAACAGAAATTAGTGTTGAAAGTTTTAGAATTCATTTCGGTCAATATGACCGGACAATTCATTAAAAATTGGTCACAATAAATGATATGTCACTATAAACGAAGTCATTTTATCCCACTTTTATTAAGAATTTTATATGAAAACCAAACTTTGCTGTGTAATAAGTCAAGTAAGTTTGCGTCATAATAAGCGTTTGGTCAATATAACCGGAGTCATAATAAAAGGATTCTACTGTATTTTCACTACACTCAAGGATGTGATACTTAGAGATTTATGATGAAAGAAATTAACATTATAAGGTGTGAATATTGAATCACTACTGAGTTATTTTATGTAAAGTCATGATTAAATTTTTTTTAAAGAAGTTTATGCAAGTTATGTACTTGAATGTATTATAATGTATGGGCTATATGGACGCCTATGAATGTGTGCAATGTGAATGAATTGAATTTACCTTATCAGTGGCACGCAGAACTTACTTGAATTACATAATTAGCTTTTTATGAATTACATAATTATAAAATATAGTATACAACTATATTTTACAAGAAAATAATTGTAACTAGTTACTCAAAATATGAATTTATGGTTTCTATGGTAATTGCAATGCCTACTTTCCTACTGATATTATATAACAAAGTAGAAAATAACAAACACAATAATTATGTTTAATCATTTATTGTAATCTTATAACCAGAGTCAACAGACAAACCTGATCTTTTGACAATACAAACAAAATTTAAGACAAAACTAAAGAAAGGTACAGTTCGATACAAACTTAATGGCGGTTCAGAAGTTAGCTGCTAATGCACAAGCATGCAGGTATCCTTATCCTGCACCCTTAACATTCAGGTATCCGACCCTTACAAATTCAGGTAATATCTAAAATTGTTTTTTGCGCATCTGATCGTTCGATGTTCCGCGGCGCCATTAAGTTTGAATAGTACTGTACAATAACGATACATATATCAAAAATGTTGTGTGGTTTTATGAAACCACGGTAAAAGTGAAACTTAGGCACAAAATTATCACAGACCAAAAAGTTTGAGACGATGTAATAAAAGTTTCGCTTTAACATAATAAGCATGCAGCACATTAGGTGGCCTGGAAGAAATCGCTTTTAAGCGATAAGGTCACCTTTTGTACTTTACCTTGCATCTATATAAATATTTATATACTGTACATTGTAATGTTAAATGGTGTGGTACAATAAATGGTTAAATAAATAAATAAATAAGCACACACATAAAATTTTCAGCTTATGCACAACGCTCTGCCTCCAATGGGAGCCAGAAGTAGTGGCGGTAGCGCTAATGTTCCTCGCGGGCAAGCTCAGCAAGTTTGAAGTTGTGGACTGGAACGGGCGGGCGCCCAAACACACGGCTTGGTGGGACATGTTTGTTGAGGATATTACCATGGAACTGCTGGAGGATATTTGCCATCAGGTATGTAGATTTTGTAATAATAATTCATATAGTAAAAAAAAAAGACGGGTTGCACTCCGGGAGTGCCGGCAGAAGTGAAAACTTGATTATTAAAGTTGAGCATGTTTGATATCCATCCGTCTTACGCTTTTTCGATCAGGTCACGTGTCCTGACGCGAGTTTAAGATTTTATACCCAACGCCGCTAAAGAAGTTTTCACTTCAAAAATGCTTAAATATGTACACTTAAACTCATGAAATGCTACAAAGTTTGAATTAAATCTCTCTGTTTAAAGTTAGTAAAAGTCGAGTCTTAAGAGTCAGTTACATGCAAACATACATGTGAAGCTAGTAAAATTGTGTTAAAAATTGAATCTTTGTGTATAAGTTGTCAACATACAGTGTGGAAATTTTCGAAGGGCCCTGGAGGGAAATACTTGAAATACTGAAGATAGCGAATTTCGCTGATAGGAAACATTCCTTTATTTTTAAAAAGAAATAGAACTGCATTTTAAGATTTTCGAAAATTCACTTGCTTCGATCGGGAGTCGAACTAGCTAAAAATGAAAAGCGCGAAGTTTCCTTTCAGCAAAATTCGCTATCTTCAGTATTCAAGTACTTTCCCTCCAGGGCCCATCGAAAATTTCCACACTGTATAAGTAGGCGAGATTTATGTATATTTTTTGAGAGAGGTATTATTTATTTCTTTTATAAAAGCATCAATTTTTATCAATCCTGGTGTTGATGTTTGTGAGCATACTATATGGAAATTAAAAGTTGCAGTAATATATTTTTACATAATTTGAGCATTTTTACATTATTTTGAATGTTTAATGAATATTACAATAAAAATAAATTTCTGTGTTTAAAATCATGTTGTAACAAACCATTGAATGTGATGTTCGACCGAAATAAAAACACCATTATATAGATTCAAATTCAATTTTGGAAAAAATAATTTTAAAATCCCACGACCCATTTTCACAATATTCACTACTTAAAAAATAACTATAGTAAAAATAATTTCGTGATACGAGCTTGTAATTGCAATTAAGTGCAACAGATAATTTTTAAATAAACAATTCAGTGCAACAGATAATTTTTAAATAAACAATTAAGTGCAACAGATAATTTTTAAATAAACAATTAAGTGCGACAGATAATTTTTAAATAAACAAATAAGTGCAACAGATATTTTTTCAAATAAATTAAAAACTTATAAGAAAAAAAATTATGAAATACTGTAACTGAATTGTTTCTGTAAATGTTTATGATTTTGTCATACATAATAGTAAATAGTAAATGGTATTGTAATTACTACAAATAGTTAAGAAATGAAACTAAGTATAGATCTGTTTATGTATAATTATTGTGTATTTTTTCTGTAAATGACTCTTTGTTTCTAATAAATAAAATATGTAAAATAAAATGATATAAACAATTGCTTGATGTTCTGTTACAAGTAGACTACAGACTTTACAATGATGTGTCTACCAGCACCCTTGTTTAGTAATATCTATTCTATCTAAGAAATAAAACCCATTTGAATTTACTGTCAAATAATATAAACACTTTTTTCTACATTGCAGGTGTTAGACCTATACTCTCCGCAGACGCAGCCGTCGGGCGGCGACTCCCCGCCGTCCCAACAAGGCGCCAAGCCGCCAAAAAACGACAAGAAGCCCTCCGTTACACCGCCCACTTCCGCATCTCCTGTCGCCGTCACTAAAACCGTCACACCCGTTAAGAATGGAGATAAAATCGAACCGCCGAAAATTGATATGCGGTTCACGTACCCGGGCTACCCGGCGATGCCCTACCCCCCCATGTATTCCGCGCCGCCCCCTACCATTCCTCCCCCTAGTCGACTTCCAATCCCCCCCGGTCCCCCCTTGCCCATGTACCCCGAGCCTCCCCCTGGTCCCCGGTATCCCCCCGTGAACGTTCCCCCTCCGAACTACTTCCCCATACCGGCTCGAGGCCCCCTCCCCCCACGCGGCCCTATCCCCCCAGGACCGCCCCCCCCTCGACCGTACTATCCGCCCCCGTAACGGAGAGCTAAATTTAAGTTAGGATATAATTTTTTACTGAAATATAAGTATAGACTGGATTTGATGTTTTATTTTTCTTTCAAATATGTTCTATAACTGATAGAACTACAATTAATTATCTGATCAATCAATCATACACTAAAATGTCAAAAGTATATGTAATTTTCTTAATTGGTTTATGTGGTTTGGTTTTTGCATTAACCAAACATTAAATTAAGTTTATATAGAAAGAGTACATAAAACATAATACATATGTCGTGGCCATATCGTAGATTTGCTCATTTCATGATATGATCGATCATTTCACGAAATGGTCACATTTCATGAAATGGCCAACATAGTTTGATCAGATCGTTAAATCGTCAACGTTTCACGATTTGGCTATCCACGTTTGGCTAGATCGTATAAAATATAAAGAGTCCATAAAATATTAAAAAAAATCAGAATATTCTAAAAACTTGTATAATGTCATTTAAGTTAGTGCCTCGGCAGCGGCCGGCGAATGCCAGAAGCGAATCGTTTTTGCAATAAAAAACAGTTATGTTAGGTTAGGTTAGACTTTGATAAACAACGCACGAGCCGAGCGAGCAAAGCGAGCGTGCCGCGGCAGCGGCCGGCGAGTGCCAGAAGCGGATCGCTTTTTAAAAAACAAACAATTATAATACTATAGTAGAATATATAAATATATATCCTAAAAGAAAAAATGCGTCTTAAATTATTTTATTTAGGCCTCATTTTTTCTTCAATACATATAAGATATCCACATTTTCCATAGTAGGTACTCGAACCGTCGTAAATTCTTTGCTATGACTTTCTTCATATTGTTATTAAACGAATTATGAAGTTTTTAACTGCGAATAATTAAATTTTCGCCAGCGGCCGCCATCTTATCACATAAACACAGAGCTTGCAGCGCCTCTACCAATGATTAATGTAACTATTTTACGATATGATCAAATAATTTTGATCATTTCATGAAAAAACCGCGCGTTTAGTTGGCCTTATCGTGAAACGATTTCTTATCATTGATCTGCTCAAGCCACATCATGATGTGGCCAAACTAAATTGGCCATTTCACGAAATGCGACCATTTCGTGAAATGGCCAATCCATATCATGAAATGAGCAAATTTACGATATGGCCACGACACATATATGAGTTACAAATTGTACCTCTACAAAACGATGATCACAACCACAACGGATTACTTTCGGATCACAACTATGATGATAGGTATCTATGAAATACAAATACATAATTAAGTGCTCAGTGGCATCGCTAGCAAAAGCAATACAAAACGCACCATTGCAGCATTGCAAGCAAGTAGGTAGGTACATACATAGATTGAAATATTTTAAAGAATAGAAAAAAAAACAATCATGAAGCGGGAATCGGGATATAAATCTGCATCTTTCATAGCGACTGTCCATTCGCCGCATAAAATCCCCACCTGCAAACTATCTTTCGGTTTTAATCTTGTTTTAATTATCTCTATATAACTTCTATATAAAGTTTAAGTGATATTGCAAATTCAAAGAAGGCATTTTGGTTCGTATTTCCTGTAATCTAAGCTAACTAAAAATATTAATAGACCTGACTACTAAAAATGTAATCACAACATCTGAGTGAGACAACGGAGAGAATTTTTTTTCAAAACTTCATCTAAGTACATACTGTATATATTCTCTGTCTGTCTGATGCCCGACTGGCTGTATTATAAAGATTCGACTAGTTTTTCTCTTTTCAGTTGTACATTGCATTTTGCAACGATAGTTAAACTATTGTGATAGGTATCGAACTTGGCGAAGCCACTTGGTATAAATAAAAGCCATGGTTAGTTTCGACGAATAATAATTAATCAGCAAGTTAAGCTGTGTAAGGGGCAGTTAGTAAATGGATGGGTGACCACTAGCGCAGTGGTCACCCATCCATTTACTAAGTAAGTAAGTATCACGCTCAAAAATTTGTAAGTTATTTGGCGATTATTTAGTTACTGTTACAGATTTCTAATAACTGATAATATGTTATCTTAATTATGTGAGATATCAATAACATTCTCATTAACTCAGTCATTCTACTGGACCTTAGTTACAGATTCTTATAATGGTATTAGCCAGAAGGTACATATCATTTTAATTGAATTAAATCTGTATTTTATACATTTTAACAAATGACAAATTATAAATTTTTACGGATACTAAGTAAAGATTTTACATTTTGTCGATTGTCGTTTACCTACTTTTTGCAGTTCTGAAGTTGTGCATTGGGCATTATTCAGTTTACAAATGGACTTTCAATATAGTATGTATCGGAATAATTAAAAACATAAACCTATATAACCATAAAATGTTATTCTAAAAAAATAAAGCTGAAGACTTGATTCTATGTTTAAACACGCAAAATTTAGGAATTATTGGTTACTTATACGTATTTCACAAATTAGATCACTGGGTATTTGGTTAGAACATTTTTAAAAGAGTAGTAATCAGTAGAGTAGTTTTTAAGTTGAAACGGGACAGAAAAATAAACAGAACATCAAATCTTTCCTCTCCATCTTATTGTTATCTCTATGTATATTATAAAAATTAGGATAGGACATAAATAAAAAAAAGTTTTCAAATAAGTAATTTATTTCATTATTCACATTCACTTAACATACATATAAAATTAAATTTATACGTAGCGAATTATAAACGTAAAAAATTGAGATATTAGTTAAGGCCACATACATTTCAACTTAAGACTAAGCATTTGTTATTTGGTAAGTGTATAGGATTATACAGTGAGAAAAATGTTTGAGCACAATGTTTCTATTATAAAGCTTTTAGTGTAGTTTTATAAAGCAACGATATTCAGAATTGAAATATGAATAATAAAGTACTAATTTTATATTAAAGTACAAATTATCATACTATAGAATTAAGAAATCAGATTGATTTTTATCAGTGTGTTTCTACTTTCTGTTGTTTTAAATAATTGACGAAGAACTGACTTTATTTTATTAATAGAATATGATATCTCAAAAGCGCTATTAAAAGAAGACTGTTAAAAAACAGAAAAGTTTGGGATTGAATATATCAAAATAAATGTAAAGTAAATGTAAATGCGTGATGCTAACAAAAACTTAGAGGTGATGACTGAATTAATAATACATTTGTGCTATGGAAGTAAATATGAAATCGATTTAACGAATATACAAATACAAAAGGCCTTAACTTTTACAGCTGCCATAGGACTAGATAATAACAATACAAAAAAATGAACACAATTTTTATATAAAAAAAAAAACAAATGTGCAAAAAAACAACGCAGTGACTAAATACTACGATTTTTAATATAATTTAATACGTTCCATAATTTTTATCAATACTGACGAGTTATATATAATACAAACGCACAATCCACAAAATAATAAAAAATTACACAACTAAGTTAAACGATTATAGTTGGGTGTTATTTTGAAAAAGTATAAAAAATCTATCTTACATTATATACGTGAAATTTGCATCAATACAACGCTAATTCGCAAAAAAAAGCACTTGACAGATAAAAATAAGATTTATGGTGTGTCATAATTTTGACGTTTTTGAAACATTGAGGTATTATTATAGAGAGGATACCACGAACAAAATCTGTGCGACAAGAGCGGCGGCGCGGGGCGGTTAGTGAGTCATACAATTTGAAAATATTCTGCCTATTATTACTTATAAAAAACGGTTTGAGACGATTGACTCTAACTCGTGTTAGAAAAAGTGTAGTAGCGATGGCCTCTCTACGTAGTACATAACTACATAGTAACTGAATGTTTTGAAAGTATTTTTTTTATGAATAAGCGTTTATTGTGCAAATCATTAGACGTATAATAAAACAACAAAGGCACATAAGAACGACATCAGATCGTGTATAATCTCCGATTTAAGGCACATGGTTTCACTTAAACACTACAAGCATGGAAACTAGAGTTTAAACTTAGCTTAGCGGTTAAGGCACCTTAAATTATACAGGTTATAAACATTAATAGGTACAGATAATTGAACTGTACAATTCTCAAACGTATGAAAAAGAATAAATTTGTAGTAATTAAAATACTTTTTTTATTAATTAAATACAGATTAAAAACAAAATATACAAGATACAAAAAAATGGCAGCGCCGTGTCAGTCCTAATTAATTGAATATTATAATATAAACATTTATATCATAACGATTTTAAATCGTTATCGACTACATTCTGAGCAAATCCATTCCATTATTTATCTTTTAAATTCTCATTTACCAAATATACTATAAATTCGAAATGTGTATATGATACATAAATATATTTATTTCCTATGTATTATAAATACCAATTATTGAAACATTTAATGATAATAATCAAATAAAAAAATATGCCCATATATACCACACAACGTACATTCAAGTAATATTGAAACAAGACATAGATTTGTCATTTGTGGCAACACTATTACAAACAATTCAATTTTAAATCATCTCAAATAGTTAATACCATTAAATTGCATATTCGTATTTGCGTTAACAATTAATAAATATCTCATTATTAATTCAACAAACAGACGCTACTATAGTACCATCTCGTTCTAACACGGTATGTTAGAGCGAGATAGCATGCATTCATATAACAGTCTAAATAAGTCTAGATTGCTTTAAATACTGTAAAAGCACTTGGTGAAGGAATTTGTATTGATGCACGTTTTCAATAAGATTCGCTCTTTGCTGATGTAACATACTTATGGTACGCGGGATGTCCAATTCCTGGAAAATAAAGGAAATAATTATAATATTGATTTTTATAGAAGCTCAATTACTATTAATCCCAGAATCGAGAATTATATCACAGAATGCTGTCCCAAGCGACAAGCAAATTTCCACGTCACTCGTCACGTTGCTAATAAGCGTTCAAACAGACGAACGGCAAGTAGCCTCTGCCGTTCACAACTTGCCGTTCGTATGTAAGAACTCTAACATAGAATGCTGTTCCATGTCACAAGTAACATTCCTCGTCACGTAGCACGGTGCTTTAACAGGTCAGGGAGCTTTTACAGGTGCTTTAACAGGTCAGGGAGCTTTTACAGGTGCTTTAACAGATCAGCTGTTAAAGCTCACTAGCTTTAACAGGTGCTGTAACAGGTCAGGAAGCTTTTACAGGTGCTTTAACAGGTCAGGGAGCTTTAACAGGTGCTTTAACAGGTCAGGAAGCTTCTACAGGTGGTTTAACAGGTCAGAAAGTTCTAACAGGTACTTTAACAGGTCAGGGAGCTTTAACAGGTGCTTTGACGGGTCAGGGAGCTTTTACAGGTGCTTTAACAGGTCAGGAAGCTGTGTGGAGGAAGGAAGGTGGAATTCCTCCATCGAAAAAGGGAGGATCCTCGACCAGTCTACTTGACTGGCCGGCCGTGAAGGCCCCGATGGATGATGTCGGAAAGTTGTATATATAGCTCTGTAGCGAAAACATTTCGCTTGCGCGATTCAGAGCGAGGTGTCGCTACAGGACTCCCCTCCGAGACCGGAGGTCGTAGTACGAGTTGCCTCGCCAGTGCCAGGTATGTTCCAGTGAGTCGGAACAGGAAGCCGCTAGTTCACAGTGAGTCGGAACTGAGTGCGGTGATGCTGCGTGTAATGCTCCAGTGAGTCGGAGTGTGCAGTGAGGGTGGCTGTGGAGCTGACCAGGCATGCGCGATCGCACGTGCTAGTGGACAGTACTCCATTTGAAGCCGAGTGCGCTGGCTGGCGGGCGGTGATCGTAGACGGGTAAGGGATAGGTAGGTGGGCATGGACATCATGGATGGACAGAAGGAGTTGTGATCACGTCGGGGTCACCACTGTGGAGGAAGGAAGGTGGAATTCCTCCATCGAAAAAGGGAGGATCCTCGACCAGTCTACTTGACTGGCCGGCCGTGAAGGCCCCGATGGATGATGTCGGAAAGTTGTATATATAGCTCTGTAGCGAAAACATTTCGCTTGCGCGATTCAGAGCGAGGTGTCGCTACAGCTGTAACAGGTGCTTTAACAGGTCAAGTAGCTGTAACAGGTGCTTTAACAGGTCAGGGAGCTTTTACAGTTGCTTTAACAGGTAAAGGAGCTATTACAAGTGCTTTAACAGGTCAGGGAGCTTTTACAGGTGCTTTCACAGGTCAGGGAGCTTTACCAGGTGCTTTAACAGGTCAGAAAGTTGTAACAGGTACTTTAACAGGTCAGGGAGCTTTTACAGGTGCTTTAACAGGTCAGGGAGCTTTTACAGGTGCTTAAACAGGTCAGGGAGCTTTACCAGGTGCTTTAACAGGTCAGGGAGCTTTTACAGGTGCTTTAACAGGTCAGGGAGCTTTTTCAGGTGCTTTAACAGGCCAGAGAGCTTTTACAGGTGCTTTTACAGGTCAGGAATCTGTTACAGGTGCTTTAACAGGTCAGGAAGCTGTTACAGGTGCTTTAACAGGTCAGGAAGTTGTAACAGGTGCTTTAACAGGTCAGGGAGCTTTTACATGTGCTTTAACAGGTAACGGAGCTTTTACAATGCTTAAACAGGTCAGGGAGCTTTTACAGATGCTTTAACAGGTCAGGAAGCTGAAACAGGTGTTTTATCAGGTTAGGAAGATGTAACAGGTGCTTTAACATGTCAGGGAGCTTTTACAGGTGCTTTAACAGGTCAGGGAGCTTTTACAGGTGCTTAAACAGGTCAGGAATCTGTTACAGGTGCTTTAACAGGTCAGGGAGCTGTTACAGGTGCTTTAACAGGTCAGGAAGTTGTAACAGGTGCTTTAACAGGTCAGGGAGCTTTTACAGGTGCTTTAACAGGTAAAGGAGCTATTACAAGTGCTTTAACAGGTCAGGGAGCTTTTACAGGTGCTTTCACAGGTCAGGGAGCTTTACCAGGTGCTTTAACAGGTCAGGGAGCTTTACCAGGTGCTTTAACAGGTCAGGGAGCTTTACCAGGTGCTTTAACAGGTCAGGGAGCTTTTACAGGTGCTTTAACAGGTAAAGGAGCTATTACAAGTGCTTTAACAGGTCAGGGAGCTTTTACAGGTGCTTTCACAGGTCAGGGAGCTTTACCAGGTGCTTTAACAGGTCAGGGAGCTTTACCAGGTGCTTTAACAGGTCAGGGAGCTTTTACAGGTGCTTTAACAGGTCAGGCAGCTGTTGCAGGTGCTTTAGTAGGTCAGGGATCTTTTACAGGTGCTTTAACAGGTCAGGGAGCTTTAACAGGTGCTTTAACAGGTCAGGAAGCTTCTACAGGTGCTTTAACAGGTCAGAAAGTTCTAACAGGTACTTTAACAGGTCAGGGAGCTTTTACAGGTGCTTTGACAGGTCAGGGAGCTTTTACAGGTGCTTTAACAGGTCAGGAAGCTGTAACAGGTGCTTTAACAGGTCAAGTAGCTGTAACAGGTGCTTTAACAGGTCAGGGAGCTTTTACAGGTGCTTTAACAGGTCAGGGAGCTTTAACAGGTGCTTTTACAGGTCAGGAAGCTTCTACAGGTGCTTTAACAGGTCAGAAAGTTCTAACAGGTGCTTTAACAGGTCAGAAAGTTCTAACAGTTGCTTTAACAGGTCAGGGAGCTTTTACAGGTGCTTTAACAGGTCAGGGAGCTTTTACAGGTGCTTTAACAGGTCAGGCAGCTGTTGCAGGTGCTTTAATAGGTCAGCGAGCTTTTACAGGTGCTTTAATAGGTCAGGGAGCTTTTACAGGTGCTTTAACAGGTCAGGGTGCTGTAACAGGTCAGGAAGCTTCTACAGCTGCTTTAACAGGTCAGAAAGTTGTAACAGGTACTTTAACAGGTCAGGGAGCTTTTACAGGTGCTTTAACAGGTCAGGAAGCTGTTACAGGTGCTTTAACAGGTCAGGGAGCTTTTACAGGTGCTTTAACAGGTAACGGAGCTTAAAAGAAAAACTCGCATTGTTTCCGTTCCCGTGGAATTTCCGGGATAAAACCTATCCTATATTACTCGTGGATAATGTAGCTTTCGAATGGTGAAACAATTTTTAAAATCGGTCCAGTAGTTTATGAGCCTATTCATTACAATCAAAGAAACAAACAAAGTTTTCCTCTTTATAATATTAGTGTAGATAAGCTTCTTGATCACACACACACCTGGTTAGTATCCAACACGTGCAGCAGCAGGTGAGCAGCTAACGCGGTGCCGCTGCGGCCGGCTGCGCGCGCGCAGGTCACCACGAGCGGCGGGTTGCGTGACGTCACCGCTTGCTTGTCAGCTGTGGCGTCTGCTTCGCTGGCTAGACGCAGCCCGTTGAGTTCGGAGAGAAACTCTGTAAAGCACGTTTGTAAAAAAAAATATATTTGTGAATTGTATTATTACCGATCTGCATTTAATACATGAAAATGATTATATGTCAAATCTATTATTTTTTTGGTTTGGGATGATTTTATAAAATTACATGTACTACAAATTGACAAATAACAAGAAAGGAATAACATTAACATTATAATAATGTTAGATATGATAATGATATCTAATAACATTTTTTTCTATTTTCAAGCTGCTGTTTATTCACTAAACAACACAAATTCAAATTGTCTTTATTTGCTGAAAGTAGTTACATAGCTGAGGTACAAATTTTAAAGGTTCTTAGACATTCTGCTCGTAGTTGAGCGTGCAAATATCTTAAATTATAAATTACATTATACATAATACTTCACACAACACTAGATCTCAATAGGTACATTGCAAAATTATAGTAATAAAATGATTATTTCCACACAAAACAACCCCACAAACATAAACTTCCACTATACTCACCAAGAAACCCGCTCACATCCTCCATAGGCGCGGCCACATGGAACCTAGTATAGTGCACATGCCATAGATGCCGAGCTCTACCACCGCGTCGTACTCGCACGCGCACCGAACCGCCCCACGGAGCACGGGACCACGCACCGCACCATACTTGGAACTGTGCATACAAAAATACAAAAACTTTATTGCTACTAAATAATTTTGTAGATAGTACAATGAACTATTCTCCACACTAGGATTCCCTGTGTTGTGGAGAATAGTCTCTTCCAGCTTACATCTATATACACAGTTTACACAGAATTAAAATAAATTCATACATACGAAAATACATAATACAATATTCTAGGGCCCTTAGTAGGTGAAAACGGCAAACTGGACTGTTTTCTATGAGCTATAATTGAAAATACTGAAGTTTTTTCGCACTGAAATTTCTAATACGTAAAGATAACAATATATAAGTTGGGTTGTCTGGCAGAAATCGCTTACAGCGATAAGACCGCCCTCTGTTCATATAACTTCTATCACTCTATTTGTAATCTTGTATTTTTGTGTACAATAAAGAATTTTTCATTCATTCATTCCTTCATAAGTATATGCGTATTAATGACATAGTAGGCATGGATCCGGCTCGAAAGACCGTATTCAGATACCTGCAGCGGAGTGGAGAATACAGCATTGTATCTATGACACTAAGAATTCTACGCGTGTGTACACGTACATATGTGTGTGTTGAATAGAATTTAAAAAAAGTATAGTAAACATGGATTGATGGACCATATGTAAATAGTGAGCTGTGCAAATGAATGTTAAACTGCGGTTAATAGCACTGCACGTCATTAATATGCGTTAAATAATCGAGTAAGAGTGAATTGAGATAAAGATCCGGCTCGAAGGACCATATATGTAGATATGAATTTTTGCTTTACCTTATGAGTGTTATACAGTGTATTCAGCACCGCACTTCACTTAGAATTGCTCGTGGTAAGTAGTGAGACGTGGATCCGGTTCGAAGGACCATTTTAAGATTTTATTTGTACTTAAAACTCAGGTTCGAAATATGATTTCTGGCGAATTATATTCATTAAAAGTATTAAAAGTATATTGAAACATAGACCCGGCTCAAAAGACTAAATTCAAATGTTTATTTAACAAAAATAGTTGAATTATACTACTCATTAAATAAAATGCAACATAATATGCTGAGTGGTCGAGTATACTCAACCTTGAAATATGGAGTGCGTTATATTGAGATAGCTCGAACAAATTTGAATGTTGAATAGGCCAATTTACTCATAAAATATACATTTCAATAAAGATCCGACTCGAAGGACCTACCTTACAACTACCCTACCTATCTAACAAATTTTCATTTTCTTGACCCTTACCTCGCCATAATCCTTAGAATGATGGTCAGGCGGTAAATACTTGGGAGGTTCAGGGTCGACTAGCGCCATGAGCCGAGCGCCAACTTGCCACACGCACTCCCAGAGCAGCGCCGCTTGTTGGACTCCACCCGATTGCGCTACCACGTAGAAGCGTTGCGAGTTGCCGACTGTCATCTGGAATTATTGGTCAATTTTTGCTAAAGAATGTTCAGGGGAAGTTTCGTTTAGGCAATTAGACTTGATAGAACTTAATTTATAACGATACTTTAAAATTTATGTTAAAGGTAAGGTCTAAATAGGATTTGACATTAATACCATAAATTTTATATTTTACGGAGTATTTTTTTATTGTAACTAACGTATTGTTCATTCTTCATTGTACCAGACACAATTTAAAAATTTCGCCTGTATCCTCTGCATTTTGATGCCTAGGGAATTTAAATAAATGAACTGGATATAAATTAACTTTACTGGATCATAGAGAAGTTCATAGGTGACATTTTATACCATAAATATTTCAAGTTTAGATCGCAAAAGCTTCTTAATTAAACAAAAACAATTATTTATTATTACATTTCCACAAGTACAAAATCATACTTTTATGGTATTGAACTTAAGCCATTACTTGAAGATAGAACAATTACCAACTAACAAACATCATCATCAGCCCTTTACCTTGCTGGGACACATACAATTAAAACATAAAATTCCAAACTACCTTACCGTAACATGCGACGCGTTGATATACCCATGCGGGTTCTCCGGGGTGGGGTGCAAGCGGACCCTATTGTCCTCGTACGGGAGGGAGTCCCCACAGTTGTAGGACGCGTACTGCGGTAAGAGGGCCGTACGGTACTCGCCCTCTACTTCCCTCCCTTTGGGGATTTGCTCGAACGCGAACGATAGCTGCTCGTCAGACATCTTGCGTTCGAGTAATTGGCACTGGGAATTGTGCGAAATTATTTATTATAGTTTAGGTTGTGGTAAATAGACGAAACAGTCTGATGTTTCAGTTTTAAGTTTGTTTCATGAATTGTCAATTTATCTCACACTAGCTGTGCTCCGCGGTTTTACCCGCCGTGCTCCGCTCCTATTGGTCTTAGCGTAATGATATTTAGCCTTCGCTAAATGGGCTATCTAACACCGAAAGAATTTTTTAAATCGGATAAGTAGTTCCTGAGATTAGCGCGTCTAAACAAACAAACTATTAAATATATTAAAAAAAATGAAACAATTTTTGAACAAAGAACAAAACACAATTTATATAGATGAATCAGAAGCAATAAAAAGCGAATTCACGATAATGACACAAACAATTTCTTGATAAGTATAATTAACATATGAATTTCTATTTCATTGTAACACGATATCATTGACATTAAATAATCGCATTTATAATTATTCACAAATGCTTTTTTTGTGTTTTTGTAAAAATACAGCTTGTTAATCGGTTTCTAAATGGAGTGATAAAACAATACTACATTAATAATGCAATAACTCACCAATGTTTCTTTGGTAATGCTCGGTGGTAGCGGTTGGAACTTGGGCAGGCCGGTCGACCAACGATGCTTGTTCGCTGGCTGACTTGCCTTAGCCCGATCCCTGCCTAAAGTTGCACTTTTAACCTCCTTATTCCCCCTCCCCATAAACACCCCCCACCGGCGTCGCTTCTTCTCTTTATTGCTACTTTTACTCGCTTCCAACTCAACGCTAGTGCTGTACGTCGAATTCATTATCGAACTCGACAAAGCACTGTCCGTTGTCGTGTGCGACGTATCCTGAACTCTTATATCAGGTATACTTATCGATGTCACGTTATCCACCGATTTACTAATCGTGTTATTGTTCGATATTTTATGCGTCGACAGGCTCTGATACGGCGTTTCGTCGTAGTCCTTTTCGTCCTTGATGGAGAGCTTGTCGATGGATAGAGCGGGGTCGAATTCTTTGTTTATGGTTCGATTCGATATATTCAAGTCTTTTGGCACGCTCGACTCTCTGACTCCTTTAATGATTTGTGCGTTCACGTAGTGACTGTCGTTATCTATTTTAACGGGATAGCTTGGCACGTTCGGGTTTCCGTAATTGTTTATCGTGGGATGGCTGCTGTTTCGTTCGTTCAGCCGTGCAATTTCATCGGTCGTTGTTAAGCTTTGTGCTCTCTCCCTTATCTTCTGTTCGCTCTGCCACGGGAGAGGAACGTTTTCATATATCGGCTCTTGCGTTTCGTTGTGCTTAATTTGCGGTAGCACCAAATGCCTCTGGTAGGATATCCTTCTCATGGGCATCGAGTACATAATATTCCCTCTTTCATCGTAAACCTTTTGGATGTTATTGGAAATGTGGTGAGGATCGATTATTATGTGAGGATTCGGGTCTAATACTGAGGGAAGATTGTTGTATGTACCGTGGGTAGCTGGAAGGATGTTGGGTCGGCCGTAATTTAGGACGTGACCAGGATTCACGTAACCTAAATACTGTCTATTGAGGGCAGTGCGTGTGGAAACTAAATCTGGACTAGAACCGGACACGTGGGAGTTAATATAACCTCTGTGGTAGTTCAGAGCTTGACTAGCGACGGCTAAATCTGGGGTCGAGTTCGATGCAAGGCCGTTGGACGGGTAGGGAGGGGGAGGTTTGTAAACATTGACGTAATGTAACGCCGGGTCTGTTTGCACGTTAGGGTTCACCGCTATGGGGTAGTTTCCTACATACTTTAGACCATACGCGTAATCATCAGAGGCAGACACCCCTTGGTTCACTGGTACGGTATGTCTTGTTACGTCAGGGTAGTGGATTCGGTGGATATCGGGATGGGAACCATAGACTAGAGGCTGGGCATTCGTGTTTAGGAGTTGGGAATGTGCGTGATGGTTCTGATATCGCAGTTGCGCTTCAGCTCTTTGTTGTTGGTATTTTTGCTGAATGGCTGTTTCGTAATCTGGCGCGGGCCGGTATGATGGTAACAGTGCTCTAAAATAAAATAATAATGATACAAACATACATACATACTACAATTACAACTAAAAAAATATTTTATCTATTAAATATATATTTCCTTATGAAAATCAAGGAAATATTACACGATACCAAACAACATAGCTATCATCAATAAAACATATCAATTCTCTTGAATTATTTCAAATTCAAATTACAATTTCAATTTTAAAAAAGATTAGTACAATTTTTATAAATTTTTAAATAAATAAAAGTCTATCACGAGGCGGGATTCGAACCCGTTTTTATTTTATTCTAATCGTTCGGTTTTATTCAAAAAATTATATTTATAAAGCATTTGAATTTGAAAATTGAATGCTATAAAACTAAAACATAAAATTCGTATAATTCTTACCGATTCCGGGGCTGCGGTCTATTTTCAGCCAGCTCCAAGCACGATGTTGAGTGCGCTCTGTGCGCCGCTGTGAGAGGCTCTAACCGGGAGGCGCTACCTGTATCCCTTACGTCTAGTTCTTCGCGACTCTCTGATAGACCGTGCTCCTGGAAGAACACATTTGATATCGTATAGCAAATGGAATTGATTTGAATAATGGAATAAGATATGTGGGTAGTTGGATTGAATCCAGCATAAGGCACATGCTTAGTAAGTAACCTGCTATCGATTTAGTCGGTATCATTATTAGTTTTGAAAATGTACTTTCCGTAGACAAATTTAAAGATTATTAAATAATATGTCATTCGACAGTATTCCAAAAACTAGGTGGAAGGAAAAAAATGTGTGTCAAATAAAATAAAAATGTATATAAAAAGATCTCAAATATTCTTCAAAACGAATAGTCAATAACTCTTTATAATGCGAGAGAGAATATAGAACAAAAAAAAAGTACAATATTTTAATAGGATCATAGTTTTTGAAGCAGAACCAGACCATTTACAACCCCGCAAAATGTGAAATTGTGCGAATCGTCTTTAACCACACAATTAAATCTTGGCATAGCTTAACAGATGCACACATATACTCTTAATACATAATAGCATAGACTTATGATAAAAACCAACAATTCGCAGCACATAGACCTAATTAGCGGCGTCATTGAACTTGACAGACGAGTGCGCTTGCAAATTGCATTCAATTATCATATTTCCCCGATACAACAGTTACGAAGACGTTCTAATGCGTGTTCCTGCTAGATCTCGGAGATGTGACAATGGAAGTTTCGAGAAACTATCTTAATATATATAAATCTCGTGTCACAATGTTTGTCCTCAATGGACTCCTAAACCACTTAACCGATTATAATAAAATTCGCACACCATGTGCAGTTCGATCCAACTTGAGAGATAGGATAGTTTAAACATGTAGGTACCACGGGCTAGTTTATGCATAATTAACGACGAGTCAGTAGGTGTACGTCTAGTTTGGGATTTGATGGCATTATACATCCTATAATATTTAAGTAGGTATATTATTGGTCAATGGCACGTTTCTAAATAATCAGTATGCACAAAATTAAATAGGTCGTGAAAACATCAACCGAAATATTTATCTACAGAATTAAACTTCAGAAATGTCGTAAGAACTAACAAATAAATTATAACAATGGTAGATAAAGAAAATGGTACATTTATACTCACCAAAAATTACATAGCCGTTTTAGAGTTAGACCTATATATACTTCGGAATAAAGAACGGATCAACTAGTATAATAATTAATACAAGAAATAAACCATTCTTCGTAGATCACAGTTGCAAATGGTTTTTGCAGTGAGCAATTAAACAAGCGACTTTCGCGATGACGCGTTGTTTGTAAACTTTTCTCGCGATATAAATAATGTCTCGTTAGGCGATGGAATGCGTTGGGTACATTTTGATTGATTTATTTAGTTGATCTATAGTAATATTATAAAGCTGAAGATTTTGTTTGAATGCGCTAATCTCTGGAACTACTGGTCCGATTTGAAAAATTATTTTGGTGTTAGATAGCCCATTTATCGAGGAAGGCTATAGGCTATATATCATCATGCTAAGTCCAACAGGAGCGGACCAATGTGGATGAAGCCGCGGGGAACAGCTAGTTGTACAATGCACGTTATACTGCCCTGCTGATGATCTCCGAAGAGAGATAGAGAGATATTATAGGGTTCGTTTTGCGTTGCATATTATAGTAACCCGTGTCTCCTGAACATTTGACAATTCTCCATAAGTTCCAATTCTCCATTTTGGCCCCTGGCCAAAATGCGATCAGAACTATATTCTTTGTGCTATCTGTATTAATAAATTTCTGGTCGAAGGACCCACATTATATTCCTTAAGTTTTGTTTTGCAAGGAAAATTGACTGATAACGTTCAATTTTCAGAGCATTTTGTAACTACATGCATCAATAAGTCAATACTAGGTATATAATTCTTATAAGGATAACGGAATAAATCGATTTGTAATTCAATGTAAATTTAAACTGTTATTGATACGAACATCCTTTACATTACATCCTTTAAAAACTGCATTTATTGAGGATTCCTCGTTTATAATATTATATTGTTTTTATTGTTAAATAGTAAACTATATTGTGAACATGTGAAAATATCGCGTACTGTGAAAATTTCTAACGACGCGACGCACGCTCACCAGCGGCTGCTCGACTTTATAATTATTTCGCATTGTTAGAATTTCCACTTTTTACCAATATACTTGTTATAAGGTAATAATTACTTGGTCATTTTACTATCAGAATATGTATTTACTTGTCCATATATGTAGTCAGAAATTTTTGGACAGTTTTAACAGATTTTTTATTTCCTTAACAGAAAAATGTACTTTTTTTATCGCTTAAGCAGGCACACGAGCTGGCGGGTCACCTGTCACGTACTGATATGTTTCGAAGTCGTTAATAACTATGTGATAAATTGCAAAAAAGCAATTAAAATTACATACGTATCAAATTGCTAAGCCTCTCAAAGTCGGTTAAAATGTTACATAAAACCTTGTACCATAAGAGATTGAACAGATAACAAGTAGGAAGCATTGTAAGTGCATAGAACAACACTTTCCGCGAGATTGGGCGGCAAATGAGCCGTGTGAGATATAGCCAAGTGTGAGAGTGATTTATCATTTCACAGATCTAAGCATAAATAAGGACAGACAACGTAAAGCGCTTTTTTTCATACTATGTAGTTAGAATTATCTTTTTGTATATGTACTGTTTAACGTGTGTTGTGATGTTTAACAGTTTATAAATGTGTGGTGGTCAACGGAATAGGAAACTAGCAGGACGATTTCGATTTAAAATTGTATATGACCGATTCACTTTATTGCGTTGTTTCAGGGATATTATAGCGAAAAATATTAAATTGATTCAGAGAAAGAAAATTGCAATGAGAGGGAAAAATCAGTAGCCGCTTGGCCAATGCAGTTCACTTGGCCAATGCAGCTCACTTGGCCAAGGCAGCCCGGCTGGTGCAGCTCACTTGGCCAATACAGACCGCTAGGTCAATGCAGTCCGCTTGGCTGATGTAGCTCACCTGAAACTTGGGTCGGTGTTCATCCCGCGGCGCGCTGAGTGCTGCCTGATGGCGCATGTAGAACGTGTGCTGATGCACGCACATGCGCCACACGTACTTCCCATCCTCGGGGGAGGGCAGCGCGAACGCCGCCGACTCGCCCTGCTGCTGGCACTCAATGCTGAACGTGCGCTTGTGGTTTATCACGTTCGTTATGTCCATCCACCTGGTTTGGGTGGTAAAACACTCGCAAATGATCTTTTCTAGCAAGAAAGTGCAATAAAACTGTTCCTAGAGTACGAAATATTAAACGCGCTTATGTCGTAATAAAAAAGTCATATTAATTAAAAACGCATTTACTTTATAGCAATCGATTTTAATCATAGCGGCTTTTGAAGCTGCAAACTACAGCTATAAATTTTATTACATATTTACTTATTTATTTATTAAAAAGAAAAATATATGTAACATAAAGTAATTCAACATTCTCATCGATATTGTAGCAAATTACAATTATTTCCTTAGTACCCTAAAATATATACCCTAACTTACCGATAAAAATGTGGAGTATCACTAGTATCAGTCAACACGCGTATACCAGTGAGGGATATTGCGATGGTGACCTCGCTCTGGTCGCGCTGGTCCTTCGCCGTGAACATCTCCTGCCCGTACCCTCGGAGCTGCTGGCATGTCGTTATGAAGCCTTCTTCTGCTTGTGCCTAATTAAGTATGAGGATTATAAGGTTATTTGGCGAGAATTTGACCAATAAAGTGAAAATATATTTTTTCAGAGAGTATCTTGCTTATATTCAAGAGAAAATTAGAATAAAAGTTTAAAAATTTCTTTAAAAAAAAATTATCTCCGTTGAAACAGGAAATGAAAATGAAAAAAATTCAGGCATACTATCAAAAATTGTATTCCACAACACATTGATTATATACATTCATAAAAAGTAATACTTCTAATCTAAGTTACTTTATTTCACATAGCAAATATTGTCATACATTTATTTATAACATATTGCGGCAATTACAAGTGACCGCACCAAAACAAATATACCAAATTATCTATTTTAAGTTTACAAACATTGTGTCACTGATTACAGTTGTAGCTGATAAACCCGCCCTGCATTTCGCAAGCTATCGATGACTAATTGTGAGATAATGACCAATATTTAGATCAATGTGTTCCATGGATATACTTTTTGGAGTATCAAGTTTTATCAAAACTTCTGGCAGGTGCTTGATAAGTTTAATAGCATAGTAATTTTACATTAAAACAAGCATAGTACTTTTGAGCTTAGAATAAAGTTAGGCGATGCATACTAGAAAACCTACAACTATTAACACAAAAAAGAAATACTTAGTGATGACTTTTAATTCAGATATTACGATATTATAAAATGGTTGATTAGATTTTAATCATAGTTAATAGTTAATACACATATTTCATACACAAGTGTTATTTTTACATGAAGATTGTTCGCTAAATTATTTTATCTACTATGTACCATACTATATATTTTTAACTAATTAAGAAAGTATATTTTATGTTTTGATTATCAGACTTAATTTAAATTCAATAGTATCATTCAACTTTCACTTTACAATTATCTTGTATAATTTTATGCTATCTTCAATTATTTTTTAAAATGTTTAGAATAAACACACATTTAAAATAGATTATTTTCTTTTTAATTAATTAAAGTATAATAATGATTCAAACAAATACAATAAAATAATATTGTATTTAAGAAACCAATTGTGTTTAAGAAACCAAGCAATGTGTTTTTATCTTCTAATAGCGAGATAGAAACAATACTAATTGAACAAATAATTCTCATTTTGTAATATGTGTGTTTATGTTTAATTGTGAATAGAAATAATAATATTTTTGCTTTGTTTTGGTGAAATTTTACATTGGATAATAAAAATCTTAACATTTTTATAATTATTATTTATTTTTATAATTTTATAATTATTTAGAAATTAAACATTCCAATTAGATTTTATAAAAAAAGTATAATAAAATGGTTTATTAATTATACTTTCATTCATGATTTTGGAAAAGTATTCATTATTTCATTCCACATACACATCTGGCTTCATTCGAAAATAAATAAACCTTGACCTATTTTAGTTCATTCAATGTTACTGTTTATATGTGCCAACTAAAATATTTACCAAGCCTTACAATCATTTGTACTCATTTTAGAATGCAACCAGTTCTTGGATTAGAGCAGATCCTGACTCACTTTCACAATGAATCTTGAAAAGGTCAAGGGAGCTCTCTAGGCTTAATTTTAATTCTTACCTGTGACATGTTATGTAAAGACATATGATGCTGTATCACAGCGGCAGTCAGCCATTCGAGCCTTCCATTCTCTGCTAAACTACTGCTATCAACTATCTGGCCCCCATCTAACATTTGCTTCGGAAAGGTCAACAGATTCTTCAAATATTCCACTGTATGCCTTTCCCGATCATGGTTCCCGTACTCCGCCTGTCGGCTGTATGAAGCCAACACGACAGCTTGCTGGAAGTCGCAAATTATCCGGCCTTCAACCAGATCATTTTTCAATTGCAAGAAATAGTGATACCTCGTCACCTCATCCGTTATTAAACTCGTGCCAGATATCACATAGTACATGACACGCAAGTAAAGCTGGTGAGCCGACGAATATTTCTCTAGCTGACGTTTCAACGGCCTGTCCAACTGCACCCATCGCGGCTGCTGACTGCGATTCACGTAGCGCAGCCCGAAGAACTCCGGCTGATTGATCGCCTGCCTCTGGCACACGTTGTCGAGGCATTCCTGGCCTGTGCTGTCCACCGACAACGTACAATCTGCTATTCCACCGTCGAGTAATTCGACACTTATCACGAACAAACTCTTTGACGCAACATTGTACTGTCGCGTCTTCTTCAATTTCAACTTGAAAGGCATCTTCTAACGTTACCCGGGCCCAATTAGTAAAAACATCACGAAACTAGCGTTACGTTATACATTTATGGTAGAAGAATGTTGAAAAAGACGCATCCGTTATACGCGCTACATTATATATTATGGGTTTGCTAACAGAATGAGTTATAAACGAGGTTTTAATACTTAAAGTTGATATTCTGTTATATGTGGTTGATAACAATAAAAAATGCTAAATAAACACATCACAAAATAAAAAATTCACAATATTGCGGGGCACTGGTGAGCGGTGACATGACAAATGACAGCTCTATGAGTTGCCATGTTCATAAAAATATTGCTTTTATGTTTTTGGTAGGTTTAGGTAGTCATACGCTCCGTCCATGGTAGTCTTATGGTAGTCATCACGTAGTCATCAAGTAAACCATTCATATATAATATTAAAACTATAGTTACAACGTTTTACTTATTTGTCTGCCTATTTTGAACCTATTGTATTGTATATCGGTCAGGGATGTAATGAGTTAAATGTTATTGTACATGACTATTGTTCCGCCCCAGCTTCATCCGGTGCAAATATAGCATGTTATATTATATACTCAGGGATCACCAACATACAACACGGTGAAAGAATTGTTGAAATCAGGCAAGTTGTTTCTAAGATTAACGATTTCAAACACTCTTCAGGGTTATTTTAATAGTTTAGACTTTATATGTATATCTTACGATCTCGTAAAATAAAATCATATAGAACATAGCTGTTATTATTTATTCTACAACTAGCGGTCCGCCCCGGCTTCGCCCGTGGTACATGTTTACGTTTTCTCTACATAAGAACCATCCTCGTACTTCCAGGAATATAATAAAAAAAGAATTATCGAAATCGGTTCAGCCGTTCTCGAGTTATGCGCTTACCAACACATTTTGCGATTCATTTTTATATATAAAGAAAGATTT
Organism: Colias eurytheme; assembly: GCF_061535395.1. NCBI lineage: Eukaryota > Metazoa > Arthropoda > Insecta > Lepidoptera > Pieridae > Colias > Colias eurytheme. The sequence continues at coordinate 457,608 of NC_142993.1, read as the reverse complement.
TCAATTATACAGGGTTACAGGTTAAGTCGACCTATTCCTGTTAAGAGCGTGTAGTAGGGGTCAAAACAAACTGATTTGATCTTATAATACCATATCCAAAAGTTAGCCGTTGAAGAGTTATTGCAATTTTAATTTTTTTCTTGAAAATGCCACTTTATCTTCGCATTTAGCGTTTAATTTTTTATTTTACTTATTTGGTCTCGGTTTTTTTGAGTTTTTATGTAAAGGTTGAGTTAAACAATAATTCTCAGCAATAAAAATCCATATCGCTGCAAACAATTCAAAGGAATGGCTTTTAAACTAAAAATAATAACATTAAAGTAATTAAGTTAACTCGTTTTAAACAAAGATATTGAAAAAAATCTCTATGAAAATGTGTCTGCAGATGTTTTTAAAAACATGTGCATGTTCTTAGCTATGTAAAAAGGTATGATAACCTCAGGTAGCATTCGAAGATTCCAAGAAATCGGGGATAAACTTGGTATGGGGAAATAATTCTTAGAATAGCTCATTAACATCGGTCTAGTTATTATCTGCCTATGCGAACAATAAAGGGTTGTGCCGCGTGATTATGATGTCTCACTCACACGCTGCAACTATCTCGCTTCCACCTACTGGAGAGAGCGAGCAAGGTGATGGACGAAGCTGTATGGGGCGAAGGATGCCGCTTTGTATTTTTTAGTCTGCTTATGTGATTCGTCCGTAGTAGATGCGATTTCTGTGCTCCTCTGTGTATTGACAACGCGACTTGGCTTTCTTTTTGGACTGATTTTCTTCCGATTCTGTGACCGTGGCTCGAAACTGGACTTTGATTTTTGCTTGCGATTTGAATTTTCAAGATGAGTTCGTATACTAACGAAGAATATGCTGACATTTTGATGTGTTACGGGTTTTGTCAAGGTGTATCTGCACATGCTCGTGCGGAATACATGACCCGCTATCCTGACCGTCGTGCACCAGATGTTAGTGTCTTCGAAGGGACCTATCGTCGCCTTAGAGAAACTGGTTCGATTCTAAGACGACGAACAGACGTCGGTCGGCCATCTGTCCGGGATGAGGAAGACGAAGAGGAAAATGAAATTAAGCGATTTTTTCGAATGGATCCCATGACATCAACAAACATTGTTGCCCGAGAACTTGGTCTGTCTCAGTGGAAAGTATGGTTCACAATGAACACTTCAGGATATTACCCATATCACTACACGCCCGTGCACGTGATGGAAGAAGGAGATCCTTTAAGAAGACTAGATTTTTGTAGATTCATGTTGAATGCGGATCTGGAAAACCCCTCGTTTTTCAAAAAAAATTTATGGACAGATGAGTCCAAATTTGATCAAGACGGTATCACAAACTACCATAACGCTCACTATTGGGCTCCGAAAGCACGTGGCAATCCTAACAAGAAGATTCCAAAAAAATCACAAAGACGATTCAGTCTTAATGTGTGGATGGGGATAATTTCAAATAAATTAATTGGACCATACTTCCTTCCGGACAACCTAAATGGTGAAAATTATGAGACCTTTCTGCGCCAACATTTAAGCGACCTACTTGAAGACATACCCCTGACTTTGTTAAGAGACATGTGGTTCCAACATGATGGCTGCCCTGCACATTACAGAAGAAGTGTTAGAGAATGGTTAGACATCAACTATCCAAACAGATGGATCGGAAGAGGTGGGCCCATACCATGGCCGGCTAGAAGTCCAGACCTAACCCCAATGGACTTTTACGTATGGGGGCATATGAAGAGTCTGGTGTACAATGAGCCGAACCCGATTCCATCTGTTGATATTTTACGACAAAAAATTATCGATGCAGCCAATAAGATAAGGAACCAATTAACAACTGGGGTAGTCAAGAGTTCTCTGCGGAAAAGGTTTCGAATATGTGTTCGCAATAGAGGAAGACATGTTGAGCAGGAACTGTAAAGTTTTTAAGAAAAATAAATTATGACAAAATTTATTCTGATGTTGTACTTTACTAACACTGTCCCATGTTTATCCCCGATTTCTTGGAATCTTCGAATGCTACCTGAGGTTATCATACCTTTTTACATAGCTAAGAACATGCACATGTTTTTAAAAACATCTGCAGACACATTTTCATAGAGATTTTTTTCAATATCTTTGTTTAAAATGAGTTAACTTAATTACTTTAATGTTATTATTTTTAGTTTAAAAGCCATTTCTTTGAATTGTTTGCAGCGATATGGATTTTTATTGCTGAGAATTATTGTTTAACTCAACCTTTACATAAAAACTCAAAAAAACCGAGACCAAATAAGTAAAATAAAAAATTAAACGCTAAATGCGAAGATAAAGTGGCATTTTCAAGAAAAAAATTAAAATTGCAATAACTCTTCAACGGCTAACTTTTGGATATGGTATTATAAGATCAAATCAGTTTGTTTTGACCCCTACTACACGCTCTTAACAGGAATAGGTCGACTTAACCTGTAACCCTGTATATTCATGTTAATGTAATTATTAAAATTGTTTCATGTTCAGCAAATTATTATTGGGATGAATCATCAGACACTACGTATGTGTAATGCAGGAAGGTGTGTGTGTATGTTTCTACATCCATTGTGTGAATGTTTATTTTCTTACAAGAGCTCTCATATTTTGTTTATTCTTCGGCTCTATAATCCTAAATTAAGATAGACACAGGATTCATTGTAACAAAGGAAAATAAAACAATCTTTATAAACATCAATAAATTTTACTATAAAATAGAACATATATCTCATAAACAATTTACACAACCCTAAACCATAAAGACCAATGATAAATGTACAATGTGATGAATGGCAACACTCGCTCTACTTAAGCGGAGGCTCTGGCTTGATCAACTTGCAGCCAATCCCGTGGCTCTTTGAGTACTTGCATTAATTTATCTTCAGGCGAGTTCGGTTTTGGCTCGTGCATGTACTCCCATTTCTGAAAAAAATAATTTTAAATTATGTAAAGCATCAAATAAATTTAACCACTAGAATTTACAACACACAGAAACATTGTCACGTTTATAAGCTATGAATGAATTTAATACTCAAAGTCTTAGATCATTAAGTAACTTAATGTTAAGTTACTTAATGATCTAAGCTCAAAGTGGACTTCGATATATCATTGTTCGGCACTTTATTTATGTTGTATTTAACATCTTATTCTATTTGCTCCCCATTCTTTTCAATTCAAGAGAAAATATTAATTAATTATTAATGATTGTCAATTTCATTCAAGACATTATTAAGAAATACCAGTAATTGTTAAGTATTGAAATAAATTATTTATTTGCCTAATCTTAACTAAATAAAACATGAAAAACTTACAGCATTCAACGGCAACGACATCAATATAGACTCATATCGCGCTTCGGGCGTGAAGAGTCCAAACTTAGTTCCTCGATCGTAAATCAAGTTGAACTCTACGTATCGCCCTCTGCGTAATAATTGCCATTGTCTCTCGTGGTATCCGTATGCTTCGTCTTTACGCTTTTGTACTGTTGAATAAAGTTTATGTCTTATTATTATACATAGTTTGGATCTTATTTTAAATTGGTTAGTTAAAATATGTTACAGGACTCAAAATGTATCAAATTAATTAGCTGTCAGTAGGAATACACTTGAAAAACAAGCATTATTATAATTTTATAACAATCTCATTATTATTCTTAACAATATTATAGAAATAAATTTCTATATCTGCATAAAACAAGTCCTCTAAGATATAAAAATATTTGCATACATTAGCATTGCTAAGCATACATGCATTGGAATTTAATATACGATGATATCATAGTAGGCACTCGGCATGAATACTAATGCTATAATAATTTCTACTAAAATGGTAGATTTTTAGTACCCCTGTAAAAACGAGTACTAATATTTTTCTTATTCACATAAGCACAATGAAAAATATGTATGTACTATTTATGAATGAGCTATTAAATAAATAATCTACAGAATTACTGAACCGATTTTGATATTTTTTCCCTAAATTATTACTTACCAATGGGAATATAACTGGGTATAACGGCCTCTGCACAAGAGGTGACAAATGCAAAAGCGCTCTTCTGGTCTGGAGTGTCGACATCATCGAAAAAGATACCGCCGACGCCTCTACGCTCAGCGCGGTGTGTTATCGTGAAATAATCGTCGCACCACTTTTTGAATCTGTGGAGAATAATTTCATATAAATTGTTACCATAAACGAAAAAACAAATAGATGTCGAATTAAATTTTTTAAATAGATATTATTAATTTAGCGATCATATTATTATAAAAACATCCTTTTTTAGTTGATCTGTAATTTTTTATTTGACGAAAAATTTTGCAATTGATAGGCTCTCGTATTTTTTTAATAACGACAATAAAAAATACCTTGACAATAGTTATCGTGCTTGCGCTTATGGTCAAATTAACATATCAATAGAAAAAAAATGACTTTCTTAATTTTAATTTCAGCTAAAAATACAAAAATAAGATATCTCTTGACACTAAACAATCCTCGGGTTAAAAATTGTACAAATTAAAAAATCCGCACCTTCCATAGTAAGATTTGTCGTGCGAATCGCATGCGTGTTTCAGAGTGAGATGGAAATGTCTTGCGTCCTCTTCGTTCAAGTAGTACGGGGTCAAGTCAGTGCCGCCTCCGAACCACCACTGTACACCTGTTTAATTGTTTTTATCAATACTATGCTGATTTTATTTATTAACACAGGCTCCACTTGTGTCAAATTACTCCTGATTTTTTAATACATATACGGCCTTACTTATAAAAAGTTAAACAATGGATAAATTTCTACCATTTTCTACTATAGCTTTGTCCTGCTCTTGCTCACATGAAACGTCAATCATAAAAACAAGACAGGTTATTGCAATAACTAATCCATTGCTTAGCGAATGGGTAACATTTTATAAGTAAGACCGATACAATATAATTTATATAATAATATCACGTTTTTTAGCTTTAAATACGAAATGTGACCAATGTACAGATAATTATATAATACTAGCGGTCCGCCCCGGCTTCGCCCGTGGTACATATTTCGCAATAAAAGGTAGCCTATGTTTTTTCTCAGGGTCTAAAGATTATCTGTGCCAAATTTCATCAAAATCGGTCCAGTAGTTTATGCGTGAAAACCATACATACATACATACATACACACAAACCTTTCCTCTTTATAATATTAGTATAGATTGATAAGTTTAATTTTTTAACATTCATTTTAAGTTAAAAGACCTCAAAATTCACAATTTAAATATTTATGTAGGTACATTTTATCATGTCAATACAATCATATATCAAGTGTATCTTACCATTATTATCCTGCACTTCAAAATATCTATAGTTGAAGTGTATAGTGGGTACCATTGGGTTTCTCGGGTGAATGACAGCGCTCACACCAGCTGCGAAGAAGGGCAACTCTTTGCCTTCAAAGTTTTTGCCTCTGGAAAAAAGTTATTTTCACCAAAAGTTATATAACTACTTATTTGATTTTGTGTACATGCAAACAAAAAAATTATTTACGAAACGTTTATAGCGAACACGGTCACAGGGAACACGGTCACCTATTTCGCTAAATTTAGTATTAAAATAACAAATGAAAATCACATTTAAAGTCTTCAATTTCAAACATATTTATAATATTAACTATACCTTGTTCTCATTTGCTGCACAGCTGCAGGGGGCAGTTTCCCGGACACCACAGATATATTCACCCCGGCTTTCTCGAACACTCGACCATCTTGCAGTACGCAAGTAATACCACCCCCGCCCTCTTTACGAATCCATCTGTCTACGCGGAATTTTGCATCCTGAAGAAATTATAAAAAAAAAAACATTTATTGAAGTGAAATTTCTTTAGGCGCGTTGACAAGCACTTTTGAATCGTCATAAAATAGTTTTACCATTTACCACCGATTCGGGAAGCAGTTTCTACGGAGAAGAGCTGGCAAGAAATTCCGAATATAAAAATAATAAAAAAAATGTGTGCGTGTACTAGTGTACACACGTAAGAAGTGAAACTTCTTTATGACCTTATTTTTAAAAAAATAACTTACTTTAAGGAAATTTACAGAAATACGTCGAATCACGCGTGAGGGATAAGAAAAAGATGGCGCGTAACGGATAAATGTCACGCGTAACGAAAAAATGTTACACTAAATTTTTTTCCAACCCCGATAAAGAAGTTTCATTTCAAAAATATTATAGTGCATTTACATACTCGTATTCGCCTTGATTCTGGACGAAACGTTCGTATAAAAGTGTAGTCGCGAACCATTATTCATACTTTCGTCTTCCCTTTGTTTACGTCCGAAAAACCGCTAACACACTAATACGATTATGCGAATCGCAAGGCCAATAGCGAATGCACCGTTTACAAAGTTTCGATATTACGCTGCTCGCTATTCGCGTGACTGTGTAAATACACAATGAGAAGGGAAATTATAGAAATAGAACTACAGAGGGGGGAAAAAACCACATTTGGCATGCTTGCTAGTGAAGAATCATTTATCTGACTGTTAAAGTAAATATGCAACAAGGTAAGAAGAATTTTTACCTAAAAATGGCTTTTTTAATTTTAAATTGAGTTCAAATGTTAAAAACAGTACTTTTTGTGTAAACAAAAATGAAAATCCATTGTCTGTTCAAGTTATTTACATCCGTTATTTACATCAAGTTATTTACATCCGTTCAAGTAATTTAATCACGAGTAACAATAAAAACATAAGTGCCTTAAATTAATATTTCATACCGGGTATGGTACAAACATATCACTGTCATAGTCTAAATCTTCATCTCTTTTCTCATCTTGCCAAGCCTACAATAAAAAAAATTGTTATACTTCTTTATTTTTTTAAAGTTAATCTTTATATCAATTTTAAAAATTATGCATCCTATCCTGTCTCAAAACTCAAACATTTATTTATTCAATTTAACTTTTTCTACAAGCACTTTTGAATCATCATAGTTTTACCATTTACACCAATCTAATCATATTAATGACATACTTTAATATTATCTATGAATGTAATTAATGTTTATCGTCTCTTCAAGTTTATAAAAGCATATCAAACTATCACTAACTATAATAAAACTTACTTCATCTTCCTCTTTTTCCAGCGCTCTACAGAATTCTGCTTGTATCCTCATTATTAACAATTCCATCTGTGTTTTCATATCATTCTGATTCTTCTCTAAATGGCTGATGGGCGTTACGGGCTCCGCCATGTAATTCTTTAGCTGCATTACTTCCTTCATTTCTGCTTTGTTGTTCTTACTTTGTTTATAAGCTATGTAACCAGCGCCTATCACAGCCGCACAGTACGTCCTTTGTTATCAAAAACATTCAAACAATGATTATATACACATGTATTTCAATTGTTTCAGAAAAATATCAATAATTGCTTGAACCTCATTTTAATATGTAATTAGTAATTACTTTATGCACGCTACAATCTATCATCGAAGGTTATTTAATGTGTCGATAATTTTTTAAACGTTACATATATTTTTGTATTATTTTTTTGCTGAGTAAGTGTCAATAGTTTATCTGATAAGAAATCGACAAGAAATATGTCCTAAAAACAAAATTCTAAGCTCTGATAAGCTACTTTTTAGTCATAACTATGGCTTGATATATTAGAAAAAACAAAAATTCCATTTAAATTCCTATTACGGATGTTAAAGTTGGAATGTTATTCTAATAGGAAAACAACAACAAACAACTTACTTTATGTGCCGATCCCTAATTTTCTTGTAGCTCCCAACATATGAGAGTGTTTTAAAGCTCCTTACTGCTATTTTGTACGACATTTTTGTACAATTTTACGAATATATACCGGTATTTTGTGAGTTTACGTGATTTGTGACATGAACACCTTTCTATCGCGATGCTGAATGACGTTTGGCAATTGGCACTTGGCACTTTGGCAGTAAGTTGACAGAAACATTGTCACGTCACTACATCAGCTTGTTTGCATAACATGCGCCACCTGTCGCCAAACGCTCGAAGCATATCTATCAGCTGTGAGTTTGTCCGCAAGGCGTATGGTGGAACTTGTATGCGCAATATGCGTTCATCTCTTTCCGTAGCACGTGCGCTGGGATCGATCGACCGAGTCGGCCTCTTTCGAGTTTCGAGTCAGTACGCGATAGCTTGTGTGACGGCGAGTGTCAGTTGAGTTTGTTGTGCGCGTGTGTAGTCGCTCCTAGCTATCGATCCGTAGCCAGACCGCATTGCTGTACATTCCGGAGGCGGTGCCTCGCCTAGTTTTCGTCGATCTCCGACGTGACGGACGCGTGTCGGCGTCGGCGGCGGCCCGGACTGCCCTGCGCAGTAACAGCGCGGGAGAGACGGCCCTCTCTTCTGCCAAAACCGAATCGCTGTCCGCGGCGGACGGCTGTGATGTAGCCGGGGCCGGTGAACGTGCGGCCTTCGGACAAAGGAACCGCGACTCTACATTCGCGATGAAGAAGTTCACTTTCAAGGGGGTGTTGGACGGGTTCCGCAGCTCGGTGCAGGCTGCTCCGCGCGGGACGGAACAAGAAATACAGGAGACGCTGCGCTCGGAGCACTTCCAAGTTAAAAAGGTAAGTCGCTCCTCGGCCCAGCACTGCGAGGATGGAGCGTGAGTCGGAGTTGGCTGCGTATTTAAAGTCCTTCGCATGCCGCATTGACAGAACGCATCGCGTGTACGGTGTTGTGTAAACTTTACGGTCCGTTGACACGACATCTCCACGCACCAAAACATTTATACTGCGCTGTGCTGATTCTATCCAAGAATAACGTTTCGTAAGCGAAAGCAATGCAATTACGAGTTCGCGACTCCGTTACGCTTACGTCAGCGTCCTTGGCCGTGTCATCTGTTAGCGCAATAAACATAATCTTCTTAACTTCCACTTTAATTCCTAATAGACTTACGTTTAAGGTCGTCCGTCAGTTGTCAATAATCGGGCCTTGTTGCCTGCAGAATTACGCTGATATTGGACTGATAAGAGATAAGATAAATGCACTCAATAATACGCGAACCGCGGCGTGGCTTTCAATTAGTTTTTTTATGTATTTATACACAAAGTTGTCTAATATAACTGTGGATATGTGTGTCTACTGCCTAATGTAAATATTATTTGCTCATTGACAGCAGCTCGAAAAGTTAGTAATATTATTAAGTTTGTTCAGGTTGGTTTCGATTCTTATCAAATAGGTTTATTAAAGTACAAATGACGATAAATGGTTGAATTAGAAATAAACTGGGCACTTACTTGACATTTTCATCATTAAGTGGTGAAATGCTGTTTTTTTCTTCATTAGAAAAAACGTTTTCGGAACAACTTACCTACATAAGTTAATATTTAAAAATTAAAATATTAACTGTCAAATGGTACGATTGACGGGAAATTAAAATTCCGTCAGTTCTTGTCACCGGTAACCACTACACATGAATAAAAAAAAATTGACAGCTCTTTCTAAATTTAAACATCTAAATTGTTCCGATTTCACAAGAACTGTCATTTGTTGATATCACGGGGTACGAGACAACTTTGATTACCTACCAGCAATAAAGCATTGAGACCCCCTGAGATAAGTAATTACACCAGCTTAGTATTCCATTAAGCGAAATGGGTCAAGGATCACAATTTTACTGTCCCGTATGGATGAAGAACTTTTAATGGCTTCATGCTAACTTTTACCGTCTCTATCTTTTTCTATGATGTTTTGTTTGTTTAGTTAGTACCTACCTACTTAGATTTTGTTTCGTTTCGAAAAAAAAAAGATTTGGTAATTTAATTAAAGCTTTGATGGCACTTGATTTTTTACTGGTAACATTGCGCACTCTTATAACAAATTTTTATATGTAACATAGATACCTATGTAGAGTGCAAAATATCGTTGGATAGTTTAGATTCTATTATATCTTTGGTTAGTTATAAGTTATAACTTATAACCAGCTGAAAATAACGGAAGCCCAAAAATTAATAAGTCCAAATTAACATCTCAAAATAGATTAAAGCACTCGAGACGAATTTTGAAATTTAATTACACTTTCAACAAATACGTCCGCTACTGAGTTTCAGGAAAATTTGTGTGAAAATCTTTCACTGTAACTTATTACGGCTTTTCGGAAACTTTTTAGCTTTCCCGTCGGCGAAGTATATTGACGGCCTTTTTTCTTATAAAGATTTCTTATTAACTTTTTTTCACGGCAAATTTAATTTCCCGTCTCTTACACTGTTTTCCGACTTCATTTTGGGTTTAATTGATCGGAAATAATTTTGATTTGCGATGAGAAAGTATACTTAATGAAATTTATTAAATGTTGACTATATTATTATGAGATTTCATTCTTATGATGAATAAAATATTTATTAATTCCCATGACTTAATGGTCTACCGAAAGTGCACGACATTTTTTAATTTAAGCCGTCAGTAATTTCTCACAACAAAATGTTTAATAAACGTCGCTATGTATGAAAATCGATAGATAAGGAGTCAAATTCGTGCCTAGTCGTAGTTAGATAAAAATAATAACAATGGCCTCCTCTCATGTATTTGTTCGTACAAAAAACGCAACAATACAAACTTAATTTTAATATAAAATTAAAATAATTTAAGTTTAAGTTTTACCTGTTCCGATGCGATTTGAATGAATCGGTGTCGATTTCATCTCTTGAAATTTTGAAATTACATTTTCACGCCAAAATTTATCGTAATCAATTCAAGCAATAACAAATTAAACGAATTGTTAAAGTAACAGCAGACACACAGGTTACTGTAATTTTAATATATTATTTTTTTTTTTCATAACAGATAAGTTAAATTGAGAATAGACAATCGCTCCACAGACTAAAAAGTCTTAATGAATTTTCTTTAAAAATAACAGAGTATTATTTTTATAATTATTTGAAGTTTTAGAAAGATCTAATATGCGTGGTTAAATTTAGGTAAGTTATAAGATTCTTATTTGAATCCTGACGAACCACATTTTTTTATGTAAAATATCTAGAATGCGCTATAAATGACAATAAACTTGTTAGAAATAGATCGCACCAACATGGAACTCGATTTAATATGATTTCTAATAGAATAATTTATCAAATATAGAAATAATTATAAACGGTTTGTAATAGGTAAAATATGAAGCACACAGACGGTTAGGTACATACATTTACTTACTGTCTTCTAGGAGTCTTAATACATTTTCTCATTAAATACTAATTAACGTTGATAAAAACGATCCACGAGTGCTTAAATGTACATAAATCGTGAAATACATATTTTTGAATTAGTTTAACTTGCTTCACAGAGTTTTTTAATTCTTCTAATAATGTATGTATAAAGTTACTGGAACATGTAACAGTTTTATTATTTTATATTTTCAAAATCTATAACCAAACGAATTGCTTCCGAAATAATTTATATTAAAATAGTTGTGCACGCGTTTCTTTGATTCTTTTAAATAATGATTTTGTGAACATATTTCTATTGGCTTACCATCTACGGAACTTGGTGACTATGGATTTGTGACAATACAAATTTCATCAAATTCCTTTCAGAGGATGGAAAACCAGGTACTGAAATAGCCAAACATTTAAATATGACTTGTGGCTTGAAAAGCGTCGAAAATGGCGATAATCCACAAGTTTGTCTATTTAATATTTATGCTAATAACATCCCCAGGGGATCTCGTCGCTGGAGCGGTAAATTTCACCAGACAATATCACTTTCATGTCATTATTCCGGGCGTCGTTTGACATTGCGGCTTATACCAATCCAATTAACGGAATTTTTGCCTGGCTCGATCTTTATCGGGCTGGCTTTGAAGACATTCGGTGCCTTTGAAGTGGTTCGTCAAAGAAACACTTGGATAATTTGTGTGGCTGTTGGTGTGCAAAGTTTTTATAGGTAGAGTTTCAAGAATAAGGGCACAGCTAAGGGTTCGTGTGGGGGCGTATTGGGTATCTTCTTTGGAAACGCGATAACGTTCTTAATGTAACAGTGTTAGAAGTTTGTGTATTTTCAGGATTTGAAGTGAAACTTCTTTATCGGGGTTGGAAAAAAATTTAGTGTAACATTTTTTCGTTACGCGTGACATTTTTTGAAAATTACAAAAATACAAATTATTTTTTGAAAAATAAGGTCATAAAGAAGTTTCACTTCTTACGTGTGTACACTACTACACGCACACATTTTTTTGTAAGTGTTACTTTTTATACATATAGGTAACTTTATCAGAAGTCCAGATTAGAAGAACATAGGAGTATTGATTATTCTGTATCTTAATTTATAACGAGATGTTTTTAATAAGATTTACTATCGTTAAAAGCATATTGTGCGCTGTGACTTCATGTTCAAAATAATTTATTCGAACTCAGAAGGACCACAAAATATTAAAAGTATTATATGAAACCATAGTGTTCAGATTCTCGTCTTCGCGACGCCAAATTGCGATGGTGAAGGATTTTAAAGGTAGTAAGTATGTGAAGGCTAACTGAGAAATAGCTTTTGGATTACACGTTATTTCATTCGAGTTTAAAAAAAGAATAGAAACAAATCGTGTCTATATTGAATTATAAAAAAATCCTCTTATGATTAAGAATTAAGATATTACAAAGTATCCATCTTTTCTAAAATTCGATATTTTATGTAAGTCCGTTTGTCTTTAGTACTTACATATTATATTATTGTAGAGATACCTACTGCAGTGTTTGTACGTATATTCATTTTGTATTTTGCTCCAGTGTTATTGCAAAAGTTTGTTATTATTTTTCACAAGTTCTGCAATATTTTACAGCTTCGGTTTTATTACTTTGATACAGGTTGCTTGGAATTTGAAAAGAAATAAATTGAATATTATTTGTTGAACTTGAATAAAGAAATATTACAAGAATATTACATATTCTTTGATGTATGAAAATTAAATTAAATTTTAATATTTTTTTTTATAGGTATCCCAGTAAAGTCAGGATTCAAAAATTCTGTTTGTTTTATTGATAATCCTCTTTTATAGGTACAACATACGTTGTCCAGACATACACATATACATTTTGACGATTCATTATTATTTATACAGTGTACCTAGCAGCTAATTACATAGTTCTTATGATTTTCTTAAAGTCATTTTAAGGATGCCAGAAATAAATATGATAAGGTTACATATGAAAATTTGAGCAAAGGACTTAATAACCATTTGCATTCGATGAAAACACATGAATAATAATTGAAATTGTCAGTGATAATTGACCGGTGGTCTCGAAGACCAACCGTTGTATCAGGATGTCTATTATTACACTTGTTCTTTATAAAGGTAAGTAAGAAAGAAAGAAAGAAAGAAAGAAAAGACATTTATTTCTAGATAAAGGTACACACACAAGAAGAAAACACAAAATAGAAGAAAAAAGAAAGTACGATAGGTACATTTACAAACATTATACATTATACATACATTATATACATTTACAAATTAGACATAAATTAGACGCCATGTTTGTTGAGAATCTGGTACTGTGTGTGCACTGCATATCCAGAAAAGGGTCTTGACTCAGCTTTCTGCCATAATCGCAGCAAGCTGCGACTACAGCGCTGGTATTCTGTCAAGACCGAATGGAGGGTGTGCTTTCGACTTTCCACTGATTTGCTACAGAAAAATAATATAAATAATAAATAGATAACTAATACAAATAATAGATATTAATAAATAAATAAATATGAATATGAATTTAAATGATAAGAGATGCGGTGTTGATTGGTTGATTGGTGCTTTAAATACTATGCAGTAACTACTGTTCTGCCAGAAGTAGATGCTTTAACTTTTGTTTAAAAGTGATTTTGGATCGAAGTTGACGCAGAGGCGGCGGTATATTATTCCAGCATTTTGTGGCACAGTATTTAAAGCAACCACGAAAAGCCATGCTATGATGCTTCGGTACTGAGAGTACATCAACATTAGATCTTAAAGGATTCCGGCTTGTGTCCTTACGCCAGACAAGCTTCTCAAATAGATACAATGGGCGTTTAGTTTTCACAAGATCAAACAGGAAGCATGCCATGAAGAGCTTGTGTCTATTCCTCATGTTAAGCATCTTTGAAGAGTTAAGAAAAGGTGTTATGTGGGACCTGGCAGGAATATTAAAGCAGAATCTGGCACAGGCGTTCTGAACTCTTTGCAAAAGCCTCCGTGACCGTTCCAGTAGACAAGACCCGAATACGTTAATGCAGTAATTGAGTCTAGAAAGGACAAGGGACTCGCACAACACAATTCGGAGATCCGTATTAATAAAGGGACGCAACTTATACATTACTTTTAAGTTTTAGACGATAGAAGCACCCTTTAACAATAAGTAAAACCCCACTAATAAGTATTTCTTAGAGATAACAAACATCAAAGTTTGTAAGATTGAATGTTTGGATGTTTGATACTTAAAAAAAAATATAGAAAAATGCTGACGAGATCTGTATGAAATTTTGGCACAAATGTAGACAAGTCTGGAGTCACACAGGCTTCTTCTATAATGACAAGTTTCTTGTATCGAGCTTGAACATAATATTATATTGTCTTGTTTTACATTTTAAATTGTGTTAACATCTTTAGCAGCATCACTGTTCTCAGATATTTCCTATTCATAATAAAAAAAATGAAACTAAATTCATAATAGCAGCATCACTGTTCTCTGACAATTTCCTTTTTTTAATCGAAAGCAGGAAACTAAGTTCTGACAAATATGAAATTGAAGCTTATAATATGAATTCAGAGTATTTATTACAATTCTTAATGAAACACTTGGTTAAATTTAAATATTGGAGAGGTTTGGAATTAGAGTCGGGTTGAACGGGTAAATGTAATTTCCTGAAACCCTTTTGCTGAATAATGACTTTTATAAATAAAACATACAATCCACGTTTGAATACTTGGCATTTTGATATCTTTTTAATGTCATAATTACACTTTTTTTTTTGTAATATATTGACGTAATTGATGTGGTAATGGTACTAATAATCTAATTGACTTGAGACAATTAAATGAATACTGTCGTGAACTACATGCTTCATTATTTATGTATTTCTAAAAAAATTTGGTACATATTCACAAAATAGTAAGGAAAAGAAATAAAAATTATATTCGAATTTTAAGAATTTAATCATATTATCTTAACGCTATGATTCAACATCGACTATGACTCATTATCAATAAATAATTCAATAACATCTTGTCGTATATCTCGTATTTTATCCTGTTTATGGATGTAGTAACTTTAACGTGTAATATGACCTACCTACATTTTTTACCTTGAATCATTTTAAACTAGACTTATAAACTAGATAATCAGAGATGACTACTCATGTAAACTATGATACCTAGTTTTATAAGAAAACTAGAATTCGTTTGTGTATTGCTATTTACATTACACGTATGACGTACCTAGTACCTATTCCAAAGTACCTTAATTATTATTCTATATTATTGCTAAAGCAGTAAATGTTAATTTCACCGTAATTTCTTTACGGTTATCGTAAATTTTAATTTATCTTATATATAAAATTCTCGTGTCACAATGTTAGTCTGCATACTCCTCCGAAACGGGTGGACCGATTCTCATGAAATTTTCTGTGCATATCGGGTAAGTCTGAGAATCGGCCAACATCTATTTTTCATATGTACCACGGGCGAAGCCGGGGCGGACCGCTAGTTATTTATATAGTTATTTAGTAAACTCGTTCTAAAACCAAAAACATTATTTCAGCCAAAATGTCACGAAATAACATCATTTTAACACAGTCGTACCAGTGTATTTAATTAAATATAAAATAATACATATGTAATATATACAGTCATACAGATTACATATCTATACTATAATACATATTATAAAGCTGAAGAGTTTGTTTGTTTAAACGTGTTTATCTCAGGAACTACTGGTCCGATCTGAAAAAATCATTTCGGTGTTAGATAGCCTATTTAACGAGGAAGGCTATATATCATCACTCTAAGATCAACAGGAGGAAACCGCAGGGCACACCTAGTTATAGCTATTTAGAATCGCGACTCCAAAAAATTATATTACATTTTAACGTAAGTAGTTGTCTTGTAACATCGTAATACAATAACTTATTTAATATAAAACATCCAAGTTCAGTGACCCACTTATCATGATGGCGGTTTTTAATTACAATCCCACGTAACAACTCGAGGTCATGGCCGTTTACAATTAAATAATATCATTGTAATGCCCTGTCTGAGATCACAATAAACGTTATTTAATATCTGTCTGTCCTTTAACCCTTTTAGTGTAAATTAAAATCTAGATAATTATATGTTTATTAATATTAAGTAATGCTTATACTCTCTAATTTTAACTAACGGATTGTGTTAATTCATTCACTGGAAAGCTTAAAGATACATTATTCCTGAGCTAACTAGTATGTATTTAAACTTTATTTAAACGATAAAATTAGGGACACTTTGTACAGTTTAGTCAAGCGTTATAACAGTTAATATTTACATTATACAAAGTTTCATGCTTTACTTAGATAGGAGTTGGGATTACTTGTAAAATCAATCACAACCTAACCTTTGACATTAATAATTTCTGTATACGTTCAAGTAACGTATTAATTATAAGTTATATATCAAAACTTTGAAGGCTTACAAAACTATTATTGTTAGTAAATAAGGTAGCAATTGTGGTAGCAATGATGATGTAATGAAGTTGATGACGTCACAGCGTTACCTCCTGCCGCGTGGAGGTCAACAAACAATGCAAGATCGTAACTCCTTTTAAATGACAATGTATCAAGATCAGGGTTAAAATTGTTACTGATTTTAATTCAATAAATAAGCAGATTATCTTTTGGAATATAGAGCAAAATACGATACAAAACATGTAAGTGTTCGATTTCGTCAATTATTCATCGAGGAAATAAAACCTTTTCTCGAAAGCTTATTGTTTACAAACATCACAGTGAGAGAGAGAGAGAGAAAATCTAGACCATAGATGATTTAATGTAGAGACGATACATAATGTTTGTGAAGTAATTCCAATCAGCCGTTCCCGTGATGACCTCTCAAAGACATACTTTGTATTTTTTAATTTATCCATACATACATTAGTATTCATTTAACACAATCTGTATTTACAATATTAATCACTTTGTAGAAATAATATTCTCGCACGCATAAAATGGATACTACAATATTTAATCTTTAACCTGTAAATGAGTCATAGAACTGTAAACATTAAAGATAAGGACATGCAATCTCCACAATGTACATAATATTTAAGAGATGTCGCAAGATAAGTACCTGACCCCCAAATAGCAAATATTTACTGTTAGTCTCGATAATTAACCGTGTATTTACTTTTATGTAGTATGCGTTTTTTCGTTAGATAAAAGCATTGTTTTGGATAAGTGTATAAAATGATAGTAATTTTTTTCTTGCAAATTAATTTTTATAGGCTTATATTAACATTGCCACACGCCAAGTGTCAATCACCTCAAGTCATTGATAGTTAAACAATCTGTTTACTTTAATTTTCATATAGTAGGTAATTGTTATGATAACTGATGGATTATCTAAACAGAACATATCAATAAACTGTAAAAATAGCTTAAATTTTAAGAAAATAAGTATGTATTAGTTATTCACATGCTTGCGAGAACTTATAATGTGACCCACATGCATAGTTTATAAACGATGTCTATTATGAAATAATGATATTATTATCTTTCGTAAATATATGTCACATTCCATTTGTCAAGCTCCATGTATTCGTTCGCAATATAATTTAATTATTATAATATGATCAATAATTTAAATATAGGAAACACTTGTGCTTTCTAGATAAAGAAATGTTTCATTCTAAAGAGTCTCAATTTATTTACATGTCATACAGATTGAGATTGTTTTATTAACTAGCTGACCAATTAACTTCAACTCTCAAAATATACTTGTTCTACAATTTTCGCATCACATATTCGATGCTTTACTTCTATTTGTCGTAGCGTGATGAAAGAATTTATAAGCCTTACCTTCTTTTTAACTAATGACTACCTATCTACACTAATATTATAAAGAGGAAAACTTTGTTTGTTTGATTGTAATGAATAGGCTCATAAACTACTGGACCGATTTTAAAAATTCTTTCACCATTCGAAAGCTACATTATCCACGAGTAATATAGGATAGGTTTTATCCCGGAAATTCCACGGGAACGGGAACTATGCGAGTTTTTCTTTGAAACCGCGGGCGGAGCCGCCGGCGGAAAGCTAGTCTAAAAATAAATCTAATCTACAAGATCCTGAGATTAGCACATTCAACCCACCAACCAACCAAACAATTTTTTCAGCCTGTTGTAGGTCTATTAACTGTCTGTCTTTATAAACTTTCACTTGCTGTCTCGGGAAAAATAGCTCCCGAAATTTCCAATGAGGTTTAATAAACATTACAAAAGTGTTAAACAAAAGTTTATCACAAACTGCGATTAGCTCACATCCGCGCTGCAAGGCCGTTCATATTAGATATCATATACCAACCTTATTACATGCTGAACGTTATTTAATATTGCTCTATATTGACGTTCCTGAACATACGTAGTCTAAATATCGTTTAGAAGTAAAACAAGAACTGAATTGAAGACTGCAATATGCAAAAACGCGAAAACTTCAAAAAAGTCTGAATATTTTTTGAGTAAAACCATCTTGCCGCCAATTCATACATTGACTAGTTTTATTGTTTTTTAAAACGCGCTTGATTGATTTCGTAAAAATTGTATGTGACATCGAAACGGCATCAAATTAGGTCGATTACAGTTGCAGGTGCGTTTTCAAAAACCGAAATAGTGACGTATCAAATACCGATACGGTATGGCGGCGCGGCGGTACGCGGTCAGCTGTCAGCGCATCTGACGCTGCAATTTGTCAAGCGGTAGTAATTGTTGATGATGTTTTGATATCCACGACGGGATTATCGCGCTGTTCACTGTTTGTGTTTTTGTGGGTGACATTTGGAATGTTATAATTGTCATTGTTTAAAGTGTTCTGCAAAACTGAGTTGTATTGTACTTGTATAACTTTATTTGGTTTCATTAATAAATTCATTTATATGTCTCTTATTTTACGATATTAATTGATGTATGCAAATTTTAATCATGTTAACGTCTTACTGGTAACCTCACAATTCATACTACTACTACTAATATATCTCATAAATTTTTGTGAGGATGTGTACCTAGATGGATGTAAGTAGTGGTGAGTATCTCGATACTCACTAACGAAAATCAAAGCTACTTTCCTTATTTGAACTCTGTATTCGCAAAATCCAAATCGGGTGTTAAGGAAAAGAAGTTACTGATAAGAGCACATTCCCTAACATCTTTAATCTATCCTCACACATTCAGTTAACGTTTCCGCATAACATACCGTAACGAAACCGACACCGTTATCCGCAACGGCAACGATACGATTACATCCGTCTCCATCGGAATAATGTGATATACCCGTAACCCGTACCAAATCGAAAACCTTACGAGCGATTTAATTTGCGCTCAATGCTTTTGCGTGGAACGAATCGTGCAAGCGAGATAAATGTATGTATGTTCTGTTCGCTCGCACTTCTGTTTTCGTAAGTGGAATTCGTTATAATGGAGGAGAAATTTTAAATTTAGAAATATTAATGAATGCTTTTTTTGAATTCGGAAGTTTATTCTTTTGTTTTATTATATTTTATTTTGTTTTCGTTAGAATGTAATATTTAAGTAAGTAATGTAATATTGTAAATGTAATATTTTACTGAAGTAATTTGGCTTAAACGAATTAATATAGGTAAGTAGCCTACTTATTACATAATATAAGTTAATGTAATTTTACATGGTAAATATATGTATTCTCCATGGACTATACAAATTTGCTTGAATTGATTTATTTCAGTCGGGAAAACTGTGAAAATGTAATAAAAATTGCTTCATCATTTATTTGCGAACCAGTTTTCATTTTGAATAAATCGACCTTATCACTGCTACGAGTCTGGACCGTACGTGTACGTGCCCTTCACAGATTAAACTACGCGGTCACCCATCACTAAACTGACCGCGACGAAACATCCTTGACCTTCGAAAGTACCATTGAGGGAATAAACCAATTTGTGCTAATCATGCAGGTCTATAAATGTAAGGGAAGCAACTAATAATGGATCTTTTTGTTTCCATTCATTAAACGTTGCGGTTTGTGTTTAATCGATTAGTGGTTAATTGAGTTGGTGTCACGTTAGTATTTGATTAATCAGATTCAGATCAGCTGTAACTGGAAGCTGTATAGTTGGAGTATCGATATTATCTAACCACAGCATCAGACTCAATATTAGCCGCTGTTAGCTGTATAGTTGGAGCATAAAATATTATCTAGTCGTACCACATGGGCAAATAAATAGTACAGAGACAAAGCTTCTTAAGAACGTGCATAATTCTTACCTAATTTGGTAGGGCTGCCACAAATAAAATAAACGGGGATTTACCTAACGAATAGTAAAGACATTATTTTTCATAATCATATGAATGTCCACGGTATTCCACGAAATAGTAATTCCGTCCGATTCATATACAGATTTAAAAAAATATGGGATGGTATTAAAAATTACAAATCAAAATAAACATGTATAACATTTTGTAACTGAATAACAGTTACTTATTATTTGAAACTATTTTTCCTTTCGTTTTACGATTTTCACAATAATTATGTATTGAATAATATATTAAAGTATACATTTTATGTGGTAATTAAAATAAACATGACCATATGTTTATTTCACAAACAGAATATTATAGAAGCATGTGCGTAGTTATTGTTTTATTATTTGAAATTATCGGACTCAAACTCAAATATTTACACATCCAACTGGACATTGTAGTACCTATAGGTACAGTCTAATGTATAGGTACCTACTACATTACTACATTACATCCGTGAATAAATTCATTTGTTAAGTATAGTTATGATACTTAAAAACTGAATGTATATCTGAAATTTATCGTATTGTAAGTGTCTTGTATTCAGATGCAACAGGCGTTTTTGAGTAACAAACATTCAAACTCAAAAACTTCGGTCTCTATAATATCCATCCATGCTACACCCCACGGGATACCATCGAATAGCTTTCAAGTTTAAAACATTCTGTACATTAAAGATATTTAAGATTCTATTAGAGCTGTTTCAATATTCCGACCTTCACCGACGAACTTGCTGCATCTTCTTATATATAAAAATGAATCGCAAAATGTGTTGGTAAGCGCATAACCCGAGAACGGCTGAACCGATTTCGATAATTCTTTTTTTATTATATTCCTTGAAGTACGATGATGGTTTTTATGTAGAGAAAACGTAAATATGTACCACGGGCGAAGCCGGGGCGGACCGCTAGTTTTTAATAATATTAATAGCTACCGTTCGTGGCACATTACGTAAGTGAGCTTAGAGTTTTTATTGTGAGCCATCTTGGATGATTTTATCTTAAAATATGAATTTATCTTCACTCTGAATAGGCTAAACCGTCTTGGAGCGTAGTTTTATGATAAAATCTTCATAGAATGTTAATACCTTTGGCGACGCTCCGTCAAGTTTGCTGAAAGGGTCCGTAATTCAGTGACTGCTTCTTAATGAATGCAGGAATGTTTATGTGGTGTAAATAGTGCTTTACTTGGTGGAAAACACTAGTTTAGATCTTAACGTGTATTTAATATGGTTTATTTTTGGTCTGCGACTGTATTATGTCGACATTTGTTTAGGTGAAGCCGTGAAGGTGATTGTACTCTTAAGGTATTAATGAATATAATACTAGGTATGTAGCAAATTTTAATATAATTATGCTGTGAAATTATTAACAAAATATACCATGTTTTCCATTTGAGGGCGAACTTGTTGGCCTCAGGCTTATATAAAGTACAAAACCGAAATATTGATGTCACGTAAATATGTAGTTATGTTGCTCGTTAAAAGATTGAAAGTATTGTCCTATTATTTTATATTGTACCTGTTTCTATTTAAAACATATTGGACGTAATAAAATAAATACTTGGACATAATAAAAACGGTCCGAAGACATTTATTACGAGAAATCTGGAGAAGTTCAATGGACTGAGGTTAAATGGGCGAATGAATCTAATTAAATTATCCCAGTCAAGCCGAAGTACTACTTCATGATCGGAATTTCGATACGCTTCAATGGAATAAGAAGATTCCTTAACGACCCTAAAAGTTACATGAGATCTTCAGTCATATTTGTTTTCTATCCATCCTATGACCTTACCTTTGACATCTTACTAATATTATAAATAAAAAGACGAAAGATTGTGAGGATGTGTGTGTGTGTGTGTGTGTGTGTGTTTGTTACTCTTTCACGCAAATACTACTGAACCGATTACAATGAAATTTAGCACATATATAGAGGTTAACTTGGATTAACACATAGGTTTTATCCCAGAAATCCCACGGGAATGGGAACGGGGACTATGCGGGGTTTTCTTTGAAAACGCGGGCGAAGCCGCGGGCAGAAAGCTAGTTTAATAATATAAGTATATTGGAAATCCTCATTTTTCTGATGTTGATTGAAAGATATTATTTTACAACTTTTTAACATGTTAAGTTAAAATGTTAAGATGTTAACGACGATGAGTAAAAATAAGGTGATTATGTGTATGAGCCAATTGATAATCCACAAATTAAAGAATCGGAAGTATCACAATAAGAGAATTCAAATGAAATAATAGTCAAAAGTGTAATTATTTGGCAATTATCCTTAATTGAGATGACGGACACTGATGAAAGTGCTATTAAATTTAAGAAAATTGAATTAAAATTCTTAATACTTACTCTATTATAACTTTGCTATCAAGTACTAGAAACATTTTCCCCTCTACTTGACTGTAAAGTCGCTTAAAATTAAAAACCGGCCAAGTGCGAGTCGGGCTCGCGCACAAAGGGTTCCGTAGCAGCAAATATAATAAATTACAGTTAAATCAACCTATCTCAAAAACTATAAGAGATACTTTGATCAAACCAAAAATCGTTGAAAGAGTTAATTAGCATGCATCACCTCTATTTTTTTTAGAATTTTATACCCCGTAGTTATAAAAATAGAGGGGGGGGGACATACTTTTTACGACTTTGAGAGCTGATATCTCAAAAACCGTTCACTTTAAGAAAAATGTTTTTTAGAAAACTTTATATCATTTTAAAAGACCTTTCCATTGATACCCCACACGGGTATGTACATCGAAAAAAAAAATTTCATCCCTCAGTTACATGTATGGGGGGCCCCACCCCCAATTCTTTTTTTTACTATTTAGTGTCATATTTTTGTAGCGGTTCATACAACACATATTCCCATCAAATTTCATCACTGTAGTACTTATAGTTTCCGAGTAAATCGGCTGTGACAGACGGACAGACGGACAGACGGACAGACGGACATGACGAAACTATAAGGGTTCCGTTTTTGCCATTTTGGCTACGGAACCCTAAAACTATTAAAAACACAGATAATTAAATATTTTTTATATTTATAATTATTCTAATAGAACAACAAAGAACTGAATATAACTAAAGGTGTTTAGACGTTTGTAATTCAAAAGTAGACTTTGAAGAAAACCTAAGCATGATAGATAACAATACCCAAAAAGAAAAATAGTTTAAATAACTATAAAATAAGACAAACTCATGAAATTATTGTATCGGTTACAAATAGTCTTAACAAATTAGTGAACCGTGAAGCTAATCTATGCGTGATAAAAAGAACTACATAGCACAGATAAAGAAAGGTAAAGCGCAGTCCACACGATACGTTGATCGCAATCTACGGTAAGACAATACACGGTCCCGGTCGCAAGGTCGCGGCCGGTTGGTTCGGTGAAGGCCGGGTCGCGCTCCAGCTGTGAACGACGCCGTGTGATCGCGCCTTGTTCATTTGTGACCATGATTAGTATGGTTTTTTAATAATATAATTTAGGATGATATTTTATATTGAATAGAGGATACAGAATCTGTTATATCATCCCAATTTAAATAAATAATAAATTAAATAAAATTCATTTATTTCAGGCCACTTAGCCCATGTAGTATTAGTAAAATCGTATTCTAGTGTTAACGCTTAGATTACAAAATAAAAGACAGATGGAGCGTTGCCGAACTAAACCGAATGATTTATCGTCATTTTCAATAAAGCTATGTGTGCTGTCATTTCGCCGCTGCTCTGTACGAACACGGTGCTTCTGTGTGCGTGTAATGTTACCAGATATTGAAAAATTTCCCAAATTTTTCCCCGACTACGGAAAAAAGAGGGTTATGTTTTTCGAGTTTATGTATGTATGTACAATATTTCTTTGACACGCCCTGCAGTATAAACCGTTGGACCGATTTTGAGTTGTGCGGTTTCATTGCAATCATTTGAATTATTATGTTAGTGGCGGTAGTGACGTAGGCTATAAACATATAGTTTTAATTTTTATTTTAATATTATTTCGGGTTTGTTGATATTTTTTTATAATATTATAAAAAATTCTTTTATTATATAAAGTACCTGCCTACTAAAGTTATATATAGATAATATAGACAAAATAATTGTGTTCAATTTTTAATTGAATAAATTACATAAAAAAAATGTGTGCGTATACTAGTGTACACACGTAGGAAGTGAAACTTCTTTATGACCTTATTTTTCAAAAAATAATTTGCAACTTTACAGAAATACGTCGAATCACGCGTGGTAGGGGCAAGAAAAAGATGGCACGTAACGAAACGAAAAAATGTTACACTAAATTTTTTTCCAACCCCGATAAAGAAGTTTCACTTCAAAAATTTTCAATATTTACTATAATAATAATATTATTTTTATTTTTTCAAAATATATGAATGCAAATAGCGGTAGTTTTTAGTCGAGAATACCGGACATTTTATTTTCATCATAACCATCATGGAGTTCACATATAAATTAAATCGCTAGCGAAAACGACTATGGCGTTTTTAAGCTTTATAAAAGTAACAAAATAATGTACATATTATGCTTATTAAAATAATCTAATAATGATCATGAACCTTTAGTGCACTTTACAAATAATCACATTCACGATCGAAAAATCCAACAGCATTACCCTGAAGATCTTTTAACCGTTTTACCAATAAAAATGGCAAATTAATTTTCAAAATACTGGCAGCATACGTTGAAGTTTTGTATTCCTTCATATCTGTAAAATTATTATTCGTATAAAGAAATAAATCAGCCAAATAATCTACAGAAAACCTGTGAAACGATGTTTTATCTTTTTTTTTTGTTTTCGGGAACAAATTTTACAGCGTTTTATTATCACAAGAAAGCATTTTTTTACTAAAATTGCAAACCCTTTTTGACGTATTGCATGACACTATATTATGCGCTATAGCACTGGAGCAGCGACGTATTTGCTTTTGATTTCGTATTTTCTTTGACAAGGGCGACGGGCGGTTGTCATGCTCCATCTGTATTTTATTTTGTAATCTAAGTGTTAACGTATTACAATTAAATTAAGTTACGATAAAAATTAATTTCTTGGATATTAAATTTTATAATCATAGATTAAACTATTTTTTCTGGGAAAGCAAACAGACTGACAGACTGGGCTAGACGGTAGTTATTGTGGTAGTTATAAACCTAATTTTGAAATTACTAACTGTGACGAATGACATACTATGAAAGTTAATAATTTTCCCATTTTAATAATACTCTACCACGAAATACTGCATACTGTTTAAATTCAACTTCTTTGAAATTAAATTCTGAAATATCGTTGTAGTTTTCATTTCTAGCGTTAAGTATCGTGAATATTTTGTGATATAAGTTGGAAGTTGTCTGTCAGTTATAGCACTGCTACGGATTTGAATTTAATTTAATTAGTAGTTACATGATAGAAAAGTTATAATACTAAGATTAATTGAAGGTATATTCAATATATATATATATATATATATATATATATATATATATATATATATATATATATATATATATATATATATATAAAACCTAATAACCTTGATAATTTATCTAATGCTATTATCACTATAAACGCGGAACTTGCTACGATAGTAACATCGTGCGAGCAATTCGGCCTTACAATTAACCCTTCCAAAAGCCAAGTGACCATTGTTGGAAGTCAGTACCTTATTTCGGAGATTGACTGGGGTGTTTTGCCTACTGTCAAAATTGGGTGTGTGGATATTCCTTTTAGTAAACAAGTTAAAAATTTAGGTGTGATTATTGATCAAACGCTTTCTTGGTCTCAACATCTCCAGCTACTCAGTCGTAAATTATATGCTGCATCTAGCTCTTTACGACGCCTTCGCAACTTTCTAACCATACCGACAAGGGTTATGTTAGCACAGTCCCTTCTCCTTCCTATTCTTGACTACGCTGATGCTTGCTTTCTCGACTTAACATCTGAGCAATTGGATAAGCTTGAGCGACTTCAAAATCATTGCATTCGGTTCGTGTACGGTCTCCGTAAATACGACCATGTCTCTCACTTTCGTAAGAAGCTCAAGTGGCTCCCAATCCGCCTTCGCCGGAATGTTCATTACCTACAACTTTTGTATCGAATCCTTTTCAATCCCAAATCTCCTTCTTACCTAAAAGACCAGTTCCAATTCCTGCACTGTGATAACTATTCTCTCCGATCTGTGGACAGGTTAGTGTTATCTATCCCTTCGCACCGCACACAATTCTATGGTGGCTCCTTTTCTGTTACTGCCGCCGGTTTATGGAACTCCCTGCCCGTTAGCATTCGAAAAGCTCAAACATTGTCTAGCTTTGCCAAACAAGTCCGAGGCCATTACCATAACGTAGCATTTAACTCCGATCAGTAAGTTCTATATTTGTATGTTTTTATAGTTTTATTTTATTATATGTTTTATTTTATATATGTATTATAAATATTGTATGTATTTTATGCATATGAGTATGTATTTATATGAATTAGTAATAATTATGTATGCATATATAAGTGTATATATTTATTATTTATGTAGTTGTGTACTTCTGACCTACCTCCTCCTTTATCGCTTCACACAGTGGGTTGCCTGGAAGAGATCACTCTTTAGTGATAAGGCCGCCCTCTGTGCTAGTTTAGCTATAATTTTTAGTTTTAAGTAATTTGTATAACTAGCATAGTAAAGTGTTATAAATAAATAAATAAATAAACCTACTCTATGTGTTAATCCAAGTTACCCTCTACATGTGCGCTAAATTTCATTGTAATCGGTTCAGTAGAATTTGCGTAAAAGAGTAACAAACACACACACACACACACATCCTCACAAACTTTCGCATTTATAATATTAGTAGGATTATTGATGATAGGTACTATAGTCTGGCATTTTAAAGTAATTGTAATCATTCAATCAATTTGTTTTACGCATTATCATTATGATTTAATAATCAAGCGATTCAATTCAGTTTCTTCATAAGTATTTAGCGAGTACTTATCTAAAGAAAGAATTCTAAACATGCTGTCTTCGCTGATAATTACCATCCACACACACAGAGATAATTGCCAACACATTACGTAATCATAAGACAAAGCTATCACGCACACAAGCGTATAAATGTTGCCACTTAAAATAACCTAAAAAGTAAATACTAAATACCATTTCAGTTTGATCTTAAACAAAAAGAAAATCAATCGACTTAGCGCTATGTTGTCGAATACTTAATTATAAACAAACAGACAGCGTTGATTTTAACCCAGATAAGGATTAGGCTTTTAGATTGAATGATTACAGAACGGAAAGCCATACAAAGTTAGTTACAATAAACAAAGACCCAAAGAAACAAAAACAAACTTCGCCAACCTTAATGGACTAATCACTAATGTATACTATATAACATTATAATGCTGAAGATTTTGTTTGTTTGTTTGAGCGCGCTAATCTCAGGAACTACTGGTCCGATTTGAAAAATTCTTTCGGTGTTAGATAGCCCATTTATCGAGGGAGGCTATAGGCTATATATCATCACGCTAACACGAACAGGAGCAGAGCAATGTGGGTGAAACCGCGGGGCACAGCTAGTTCGAAATATAGTGTACAAAAAGATTGAGTAAATCAATAAATATAACTGCGGAGTGAGTCCCTCCGGAGGGGACCTCCCGATCGTTTTCCGATCGAATGATTTGTTCACTAGAGCATTCGTTATCCGTTACTGGAATTTGAAATGGCATTTTTATGAACATTTAAATGTACACGATATTTGCAATAGTTCTAATCGCTTCCAGCCAAGAGAGTTCACAAGAGATCTTTTATATGGCATAGGTTACCTGAATATAAGTGCACTCTCATGGTCCGATAGGGTGGAAGGTCGACGCAACCATACAGAGGCATTAGGCAACAGGTCTGAGAATGAAAATAATGAATAAATCGCATTTAAAATCCGTTAAAAATCTTTAATTTCTAAAGGCCTGTGATTTACAAAATATAGTTTCATTTATTTCATAACCCATTTGACTAAGCGTAATGAGATACTGTTATTGTACCTATAATAATAATTAATAACGAATCGCAGTCTTAACATCAAGTTTTCAATTAATCCACCTTTTAGTAGGTATAATGTAATTAACAGTAAATATTTTAACCAGTTATCACAGAGATATGATACTATACAACCTGTAAAAGCTAACTGAGAAGTTATCGTTGGTAATGGTGATATTTAGCAAACAATACGGTCAGTGAAGCTTGTATCAATATTAGTTCTTGCAAGGAGATGCTGGATAAATAACATTTATTGACACAGTTTACCAGAAATGTAGTCTGAATATTATGATTCCGTCCGTAGTTTCAGATGCAGCTTTAGTCAACAAGAATTATTAAAGAATAGTTAAGTTTAATATTCACACAAAAAGCATCTTTTCCCGGCTTCGCTCAGGTTGATCGGGGACAAACAGAAATGCAGCTTATGTTGATCATTTAAATCGATCTTTATTATATTCCAAATTGTAACAAACAATTAAATATTTCCTCTTACAATTATTATAGAACAATATAGTAGGCAGTATTTCATTGTTATAAATTCTTTAGCTACTGAAATTTCCATATCTGCATCATGGCCGAAATGTAAATTTGGCGGCATTCATAATAATTATAATATATCACAGCTATTTCATGCCCACGTTAATGGTATCATTAAATGGTATTTAAGTGGGGATAACGGGCAATGCTGGCGACTGTGGGGAAATAAGGGACTTTGGAGTGCTCCAGGTATAATTTGAGGGGAAAGTGGGCTGATATATGTTGTTATTAACGTATGTATATTGTTTAGTATTTCGTAAGTCAACGCCTACGTAGTCGACTTGACGACGGAACAGAATTAGATTTATACATATAACTACCAGTAGGCTTTTAAAAGATACTTACGTACATCTTTTAAAAGCCTACTGTACTGTACGTATAGCGTAGCAATAATTTCATTTAATAAAATTACTCGTTCTAGGACCGTAACGCATAAACAATATAATATGTTTCGAATGATATGATATCGTATATTGTATTGTGATTATACTAAAAACAATGATAGCAGAAATGCATAATTCTGATTTTGTTTTACGGGGACAGCCATTCCAATTCGCTAGGTTTGGTAATCACCTTAAATTCTAAAATATCTCGCATTACCGTGATTCAGTTCTCACGAAGCTCGACAAATCCAAGATTAAGTTCTGAAACGAGAGTATCTCAAGATGACCCAGAAACCCTATTCTAATTTCCCCTAATTCCCATTTTTAGTATGCAAGTGCAACAAATGCAATTCGCCTGATAGCTTGTACAATAGTTTAACTAGTCAGGCGGTAGTTTGGTGTTTTGCCAACTAATTTAAATGTAGGAAGGTCCTCGTGCATGCAAAGGGTAGACTAGATGATAGAGGGTAGTCTGTTAATGAAACAATTTCATTATTTTAGCAAACTTTATCAACAGAAAAAGCGAAAAATTTAAAGATGTTAATCAAGCATTCACGTGAATTTTTAATTTATATATCGGCTCGCACGAACGGAAACTAATTTATTAAAAGTGAAATGTAAAAGATTGCTATGCGGTGTATCGATCGTGTGGATGCGCTATAATCTGCCCCACACCTTGAATCCGGCCGTATTATTGTCGTGACCCGTGCCTGTGATTATGAAAAAAGTAATTTACGCGCGAATGTCAAAATTGAAAATGGAACGTCACGCCAATTTTGGATTTATGTCAACTTGTTTTTTTTTATTACTAGTTAATATTACAGAGTTTGCTATAGATTTGTAATAAAGGACAAAGACTGAAAATTTTGTTATATTCTTCGGTTTTTAGCGTATTCTCAGGTTTTTGTTGATGAGAGCGTAACATCATTTTTACCGGTAATAAAATATTTATGTGTATCATATGAAAGAGTTAAAGAAATAAATCTTTTTTCTTCACTGAACAATTAAAAGGAAACGAAAATATTCCAAAAATTATCATGACATAATTATAATAATAGTACTGAAACCACAGACTGAAACCTATTGAGACTAGTTAGCAAATAAACGGTTGTTGGTATTAATCAATTATAATAGGGATCTACTAATTAATTAACTATTGAAACAAAACTATATCAATATTTGGATTAAATTCATGATTGAAGATTATAATTTAAAGCAAACAATGCAACTATTATATAAGGTAAATGTACGTAATTCCGGAGTACTAAGGCATTCTTAACTTTCCTAGCAATTTCCAATAAAGCAGGAAAAAATTGCGAATTGAAGTTAGTTTAGTCGTAAAAAGAGGTTTTCAGATAAGCGATTGATATGTAACACTACTGTATTTAAACTATTTTATAAAAGTAAATGTAATTTTTCTGGACCTCGTAAATGTCCGTTATTACGGTATAAAATTTGACTTTCCAGGTAATTCCGTAAATGGGTGCTGGTAATTCCGGCATAAGCAGAAAAATGCCGTTTATCTGCAGGATTACATGAAATATTAAACATAAATTTAATGTGACGAGTTCTAAATAAAACAACTTTTTTACTGTAGGAAAACAGTTTATTAAAATTTTTAGGTAGGTACCCATTTTACTAACAAACCTTCTTCTATCGATGACAGGACTGTTGGAGCTCCTGCTGACTCTTGTTTTTTGTATTTTTTATTAATTTTGTCATGCAATGTCTGATTGGGTATGTTATATACCTTAGATGCACGATATAATATGGTCATGGTTCCATTTTTTAACCGACTTCAAAAAAAGGAGGAGTTTATCAATTCGGCCGGTATGTTTTTTTTTAGTATGTACACCGATTACGAGGATTATCCGAGGTTTCTGAACCGATTTACGTGACTCTTTTTTTGTTCGATGCGGGATGGTGTCGAATTGGTCCCATAAAAATTTTATTCGGATAGGCCCAGTAGTTTTTATTTTATAAGCATTTTTGTCTGTACTTGCAACAAGTGCAAGTTTGAAGTCGGTTGTTTATAACGCAGTTATCACTTGTTATATCCTCTAAAGCTTGGGCGCGGTCCTCGATGGAGTAGGTACTTTTTGTTTGACATTTCGACCTGAAAAAAAATTAAAATGCAATAGCTCACTCAGGTACTTTTATATCTACCGTAATAAGAGACACAGCCAAAATCAGTGTAGGTAATTGCGGTAGTCACATTAACATAAATTTCTAACGAGTAACTCTTCTTAACAACATAAAATGACTTGAATTGTATAGGAATGCAATCATACTAGTAATAGTTACCAAAAAATATATTGGAAGATACAAGTAAATTAAACAAATTAATGATTTTGTACCAATGTTATTTATGACGAATCTGTTGAAAGTAAAAAAATGTTTTCTCTTTACACACGTATTTCATAACATAGAGAAATAAAATCGTAATACGTAATTTGATTCCAAGAAACTATGTTATATATTAGACCTGTAACAGCTTTTTTCGTTTACTTATCTCATCTCGTTCCTGACAAATTACAAAAAACAAAATCACCTTCCTTTCCTCTATTCCGTAATTATTACGTAATAAGGGACACGGTTGGTTTTTGGGGTAGGTAATTGCGGCAATCAGAAAATTTCAATTTACTCGCTAAAAACTAAATGAAGTAACTTGAAACGGTAATCAATCAGTTTGTTTTAAAACCCTTAAAAATAATTACATTACTGAGTTATGAAAATACTTACATATCACTCGCAATATCCTTATGAAAATCCGCGCGGTAGCTTACGCGTACGCAACACACCCACTACCTATATGGCGGTTTGGCGCAGACAGACCGAGGGAGACGTGACAACTGAGCCGATGATGGTTACCAGTTCTTTTTAACGCGTGTAAAAGACGCTCTACTGTACACACATAATAGATAATTTTATAACTTTTTGATACAATTAGAAGTTTTCTTATTTTTAGGCCTAAACCGAAAACTTACGGAATTTCGTACACTTACGTAATATGGTACATCTACCTTACTTAATCGTATTAAAGTATTTTTTGCTTTTAAACCTTGTATTGTAAATTGATATTCAATGATTTTATGGTAAGGATATCATTAAATTTTGTTTATTTATCAGCATATCTGTACAAGATTTTGACAAATGAAATATTAATTTTGAGATCTCGATCGTTGTCGTTCACTTTGAACAAATTCACGTTGCACATTGGTTATTTCGTGGGCAAATCGAAAATATTTTTTGTTTCCTAATTAATCCTTATAACTATTCTAATCTTAAAAAAAATAATGAGACCATTTAAATTATAAATTACGCCATAATAATAATTGATAAGAACCAATTATTTTAAAGCAATTTACAGTGATTGATAAAGCGCGTTTACATTGTCAAAATTAACTAAATCAATCTAGCGTTGTTTGTGGTACATAATTAGTGAAATTGCGTTATAAAATTTATCACAGCTGATAAACATGACTAACTAGATATTATCGGGGCTTGTTAACGAACTCGTTAAAATCATATCGTTTTAAATTTTGCTTTTTTAAACTTTTAATTAATTCTTCCTGATGAAGTTGTGCTCATTGTTAGGAGTTGAAATGAATACTGTGAACGTGTCCTGATTTTTAAACTGTGAACGTTTTTTTCTTTTTTCACTTTTTCTTTTTTCTTTCTAACCGGCCGGATACAAGTACGTTGGAGCTTTATGGCTATTGTAAGTTTTTAAACATTGATTTTTTTTTATATTCTTTCTTTATGGTTTCGAATTTTTAGATTTTAATTTGTACCACAGATTTGTACGAATTATGTATTCTCATTCTCATTCATTTAGCAAATTTAAATGTATTTAAATGGTTTATAAGTTTGTTGATTTAATAAAGTTCAGTAATTTGATTATTTCTCAATTAATAATTTCTAACAATTCTCTATTTGAGTTCATCTAGCCATCAATTAAAATTTTTATCGAATTCTGTATTAACTTTGGCATTGGTTTTAATAATTCTAAGATGCACCCACTTTACAAACTTAGTCGGACGACGTTCTTGAGTTCTCACTTGACCGGTATCTACATGCGCTGCGTTTTTCAAGGCTGTGGTCGGATTATACCTAAATAAAATTGATTTTACTTATTAAACATGTTACTAATATCATGTCTGGTGCACTACATACAAAAGACGATTAATGCCATCCGTCTACCAATAGATGCCGCTAAGTGTATCATTTTAACCAGCAAGAAACAAAATTAGATTTAATTGCAATTTCATTGCTTTTTATAATTTTTTACATACTTTTGTAAATGGAACCTACCTATTTAATTTAATTTTCACTCGATTTTAACTAATTTTACAGAAAAGTTTATATTCAAAACAACGCCATCTCATGAAACTACTATAAACAAGTTATTCTCCTCCGATTTGGCGATGCTAAACGAATACTAGATGGCACTAAGACGTTTTTACGTTACTTTTCACGTTTTTAACACAGACTAATAATAATATCACAGACCACAGACTAATAATAATATATGTACTACGTTTTTAATACATAACCTCATTGCCTTTGCAGTACCTATAAAAAATATTGTAAATGGGTTAAAGCCGTTATTAATTATTACTAACTGCGTTCCTGTAGCGGCTTATATTAGGTAGGTACCTAGTGTATTGATCGTTTTCATACGAAAAATGAATTGTCGGAAAACTTGCGAGATTGTGTGAATATTTGATTGCAAGATCTCATTACAAAATAATATACATAATACAACCTATACTTAAACCGTAGTAAGTATATTATTTCTAGTCACATTTAATTATAAGTATATAAATTATAAATAAATATTAAAGGACAATATTACACAAATCGACCTAGTCCCACAGTAATCTCAATTAAGGCTTATGTTGTGGGTACTATAGTCTGTCCACTATAAGCTTAGATGTATAATCTAAGGGCGTATTCAGAAAGAAAGCTTGAAACTTATAAGCGCTTATAAGCGCTTATCGGCGCTTATAAGCGCTGGTAACCCGCGCAGGAAAATATATGAACATGCGCTTATAAGCGCTGATCGGCGCCGACAAGTTTGTTGTAACTTGTTGGAACTTGTCGGCGCCTATCAGCGCTTATAAGCGCATGTTCATATATTTTCCTGCGCGGGTTACCAGCGCTTATAAGCGCCGATAAGCGCTTTTAAGCGCTTATAAGTTTCAAGCTTTCTTTCTGAATACGCCCTAAGACTATAAGAATTGCTTTTTGACAGCTCGACGGGTGATACCAGAAGTGATGTTCAAAAGATTATCGATTGTGATACCATTTCAATTATAAATTAAAAATATTATCATAAATCGAATCAGGTACGTAAATAATAATTACAACGTAAACGTACTAATAAGATATGTAATAATAAGACCACATATCTATGCATTGTATGTTAAAACTAAACTAAACTAATATTTTATTATTTATTGGTTTCTATCTTACAATTTGGTTGTCTTTACGTTTAAATTATATAACATAATAGAAGAGTTATTCTGCATCGGATATATTTTACAGAGTATTTCTATCGATTATTATAATCTATCGACCCATCATTGAATAATTCTGTGTAGACATCACTAAGTGGGCGGGACCTGTCCATGAAGAACGATAATTATTTGTATGACATTTTAACATAGACAATACAATCCTTCATAGGCGTGAAGCTGTCAAAAAACAAATAATATAATGGACAGAGTATAGACGATGATAAATATAATTTAATATTTTATAAATACATATATAGATAACACCCAGACCCAAAAACACATAATCAAGTTCATCACACAAATATTTGCCCTGACCGGGGATCGAACCCGGGACCGTCAGCTCAGTAGGCAGTTACTTTACCTCTGCGCCAACCGCGTCGTTAAGAATATCAAGAAATCATCATAATGATAATAAATCGAAACTAAAGTTAAATACCTACCTACGTCATCTTGTTTTATTTTCTAAATAATCCTATCAGATTACCTTTATATGAAGTATGAACCAAAAATTTTTGAGGTTTAAACCGTAGAAAAGGTTTTGAATGATCCTTTGCGTTTTTTTTCTTTATGCGCCTAAAATTAAATATTTCGACATCGATTCCCATAAGAATGAAGTATTTTCCCGTTATAAAAAGTAGCCTATGTTCATCAGGTAGGTATAATTTTTGCTTCGAATGGTGAAATAATTTTTCAAATCAATCCAGTAGTTTCGGATCCTATCCAATACAAACAAACAAACAATCAAATCATTTCTGTTTTGTAGATAAATAC
Organism: Colias eurytheme; assembly: GCF_061535395.1. Lineage (NCBI taxonomy): Eukaryota > Metazoa > Arthropoda > Insecta > Lepidoptera > Pieridae > Colias > Colias eurytheme. The sequence continues at coordinate 421,850 of NC_142993.1, read as the reverse complement.
GAAAGTTACTCCGTCATAGTAGGACAAAATAGAAAATAGTGGGACCACGAGAAAATAGGTATTCCCGCACGCGTCTGAACCGATTTTGACGGAAATTTCGATATACATACACGGTACATGTACCTACGTTGAAAAAGGACATCTCAATTTTGTTGCATAAATATTAGTTGGATTCAAGGTGTAGGAACAGGGATTGAATAAGTCACACGGTTGAAGCCGTAGAATGAAAGTTGGTAATTTATAAGATTAATTTATTGTAAAATAAACTACTTCATTTTACTTAAACATATTCTATTTATCATTCATTGACTTATCATAAACTTTTGAGTCTAGTTAGGTACTAGTACCTATTATGTGAAAATTTTGAAAAAAAAATGTTTTCTTTAGGAAATTATTAGCATATTACCTTGTCTTGTCATTAATTTATTTACCTACTTGGTAATAATCGGTCGAACACTTGTTTAAAATTTATTTTCCTTGTCTTTTCCAGGTAATCTAAATTATTTAATTTTTGCAGTAGGTAATTAATTCATTTCGGCTTGAACAGACAAGGCCATTAGGTGAAGCGAGATTGCCAAATATGGGTGATCTGTAGATTGCCGTCCTGCTGTCGAGCGTTCGCGGTACGGACGCCGCGCTGTTGCCGCACCGTGCATTTTGTATGAAAACAAACGACCGGCCGTGCGCCGTACGACAAACGCACAGCTTCGGCACTGTAGCGACTAGCGGTCCGATACGAAACGCATAAATTGAAAGAGCCATAAGTGTTGGAACAACATTCCACCACCATTTAACCAGTTTAACAAATATTAATAATTTTCGTTTCCAATACCGGAGACATATTTTAAAATCCTGTTCTAACCCTGCATTTGTATCGAATTACAGTTTACACATAAACTTTAATTAAATATTTATTTTATTTACTGGTTATAATATAACATAACATTATATAGACCGTTATTTTCTGCCTATTTATCATTATAATTATAAACATTGTAAGTATATGTTAACGGAAATGTATGTAATCCGTCATTGTATAAAATTCCCAGGAAATGTATATGTAATTCCTAAAATCGCATGGAAATGTGTGAAATAAATTATTTTATAGTACACATTTCCTAGGAAATCCATACATTTCCTAACTAACAGTCGGAAATGTAAAACATCTAAGATATTGGAAGGTACGCGGGACGAGGGGTATGTATGTCGCAATCGGATTGTATAATCCGCCGAATTACAAACGGCCGGCATTTTGTAATATGCCGAAAATTCGTAATCAGAATTTTTTTTGACAATAAATAAATAAATCGTTTATTTGCAAGTAAACATGGTATACACAGGTGTTAAGAATAAGATACATTATTTCAGCATGTTTAGCCGTTATTCAACGGCATGCAAATACATTTTACATTAGATATACATTTTATATTATGTCTTCTTAATTTTATTTTATTAAAATCAATTCATTTGTTATTCATTCACATTATTATAATTAATATTTCACAATTCATTCATATTCATTACAAAAATTACATACATTATTACAAAATCAATATTAAGATGCAAGTAGACAATGTTAATTACGAGTTTAGATTTTTGGTTTGGATAAGCGGGTGGGTTCGGTTAGGTTCGTGTTTTTTAGAACTAAACAGAAATAGGAGCCCCACGAAGTGGGGCTCCGTCGGCTCGCGACCGTCTTTTTGTAGAATGTTTGAAAAAGACGAATTTCGGCATATTACAAAATGCCGGCCGTTTGTAATACGGCGGATTATATAATCCAACTGCGACATGTACACGGGGACAGCAGGACGAGGGGACTGATTACCTTAAGGACGCTGTCACAAATCTGCGTTACTCAAATTTAGGTATTTAACGTCGCAACGTGGTTCGCGGGACATCACGCTCACGTAAACATAGCGCAATCCATTTTATAGACCATCTTCATACTTGATATTTTTTTTTTATATTTTTATTGAAATTGATTCCAGAAGATTACTGGGAACTTTAAAAAATTCATTTTGTTACTTTTATTAGTAGGTACGATCCTTATAAGTATTTTAGTGTATTCAACCAACTTAAAAAAGTGGGACTATTTTACAACAATTTGAATATGAATTGTATTATTGTATACAATATCGAAGCTTTTTAAGAAATATATAAAATACTTTTTTAAGAATTATTATCATACATAATATTATGTTACCGGCAATATATTAAACCCGGCATTGTATGCAATTCTTAGTAAATGTAGGTATGTTATTCCGAGAAACAGTCGGAATTAAATAAATTAAATTCGTCACATTATCTATATCTTTAAATCTGAACTTTTCCTAAGTAGCAAACACATTTGCAATTGTGGGTGGTTTTTGGGGTAGCTATTAACCAATATGAGGTCAAAACTAAAATCCAAGATGGCGCCGACGAAAATTTGAAATCTTTTCGTCATGGGTGTCATTTTCAAGGAGTTGGAGTAGCTATTAAACAATATGAGGTCAAATCCAAAATGGCGCCGACGAAAATTTGACATCATTTCGTCATGGGTGTCATTTTCATAGTTTTTGGGGTAGCTATTAACCAATATGAGGTCAAAACTAAAATCCAAGATGGCGCGGACGAAAATTTTACATATTTTCGTCATGGGTGTCATTTTCATGGTAATTGGAGTATCTATTAACCAATACGAGGTCAAAACTAAAATCCAAGATGGCGCCGACGAAAATTTTACATCTTTTCGACACGGGTGTCATTTTCATGGTTTTTGGGGTAGCTATTAACCAATATGAGGTCAAAACTAAAATCCAAGATGGCGCGGACGAAAATTTTACATATTTTCGTCATGGGTGTCATTTTCATGGTTATTGGGGTATCTATTAACCAATATGAGGTCAAAACTAAAATCCAAGATGGCGCTGACGAAAATTTTACATCTTTTCATCACGGGTGTCATTTTCATGGTTTTTGTGGTAGCTATTTACCAATATGTGGTCAAAGCTAAAATCCAAGATGGTGTCGACGAAACTCTTACATTTTTTCGGCATGGGTGTCATTATCAAGGTTTTTGAGACAGCTATGTAGGTATTACCAAATCCCCAATGTAACCGTCGATAATTAGGTATATTTTTCTTACTCCTTTAAAGTAAACTTAAATAAAATAACTAAAACGTTAACAACTACAGTTTTGTAGAAAGTCTTAAAAAAAACGATCGATTTTAAAGAACATTGAAATGCATATGCATTTCAATGTTCTTTAAAATTGTGTGTTGTGTTTTATATTACATTTCTAAATTCTAAATATTAGAATTTAGAAATGTAATATAAAACGCAACTCTGTGGCAATCATCATCTGTGTTTATATTCTGACAGATATTATTAACTTTAAATATATTCGCTAAACTTTTTTTAAAATAAAGTTTATCTAAAACATTTAAACGAAGATAATAAAAAAAAGAACGTGTGTGCCGAGAAAACGTGTCAGATTCATAGATACCAAAATCGCCGCCTTGCTCCATAACGCGACAGTATTACCATGACGCGATCTTGAAATTCGACGACCATCTTGGATTTTAGTTTTGACCTCATATTCGTTAATAGCTATCCCAAAAACCATGAAAATGACACCCATCACGAAAAAAGTCAAATTTTCGTCAGCGCCATCTTGGATTATAGTTTTGACCTCATATTCGTTAATAGCTACCCCAAAAACCATGAAAATGACACCCATGATGAAAAGATGTAAAATTTTTCGTCGGCGCCATCTTGGATTTTAGTTTTGACCTCAAACTGGTTAATAGCTACCCCAAAAACCATGAAAATGACACCCATAACGAAAAGATGTACAATTTTCGTCGGCGCCATCTTGGAATTCAGTTTTAACCTCATATTGGTTAATAGCTACCCCAAAAACCATGAAAATGATACCCATGACGAAAAGATGTAAAAGTTTTGTCGGCGCCATCTTGGATTAGAGTTTTGACCTCATATTCGTTAATAGCTACCCCAAAAACCATGAAAATGACACCCATCACGAAAAAAAGTCAAATTTTTCGTCGGCGCCATCTTGGATTTTAGTTTTGACCTCATATTGGTTAATAGCTACCCCAAAAACAATGAAAATGACACCCATGACGAAAAGATGTACAATTTTCGTCGGCGCCATCTTGGATTTCAGTTTTGACCTCATATTCGTTAAAGCTACCCCAAAAACTATGAAAATGACACCCATGACGAAAATATGTCAAATTTTTCGTCGGCGCCATCTTGGATTTTAGTTTTGACCTCATATTGGTCAATAGCTACCCCAAAAACCATGAAAATGACACCCATGACGAAAAGATGTACAATTTTTGTCGGCGCCATCTTGGATTTTAGTTTTGACCTCATATTCGTTAATAGCTACCCCAAAAACTATGAAAATGACACCCATCACGAAAAAAAGTCAAATTTTCGTCGACGCCATCTTGAATTGTTTTACCCCACCAATCTATTCAACAACCCATAAAAAAGAGCATCTGAAAAGTATCAAATATTTCAAATCACGAAAACGACAGTGCACGCACAATAATCTTTTTCTAATTCGTTTTATTTTTGGGACAAGGAGCGATACACCCGTCCTTCCAAGAGCGCTTCTGAGCGCGGTCTGACGACCCGCGAGAGCAAAATGTATGAAGAAATCAAGAAGTATTTTTTTAGCTAATAATTGAAATAAAATTTTGATTTAGATACAAAAAAATTATCAGAATCTATAAAGGACTGTAATATATCCCTCAATAATTTATAGGTAAGAAGATAGATTAGGCTTTTAATTTTCTTAAAATTGTACCGTTTTCGCTACGACGCCGTATCTGACAGAATATCAGTACTTCGTATTAGAGGTCAATTTGCCAACATCTCCTTAGTAAATGTATACGCTCCTACAGAATTAGCGGAAGACGAAACTAAGGATCAGTTCTACGAACAGCTCGAACTGATATATGACCAATTACCGGGCTACGACATTAAAATAGTACTGGGGGATTTTAACGCCAAAATTGGAAGGGAGGATATATATATCCCAACAATCGGAACACATAGTAAACATACACACTCTAACGACAACGGGCTAAGACTTATAAGTTTTGCCTCAGCCAAAGCCATGGTAGTCAAAAGTACTATGTTTCCGCACAAGGATATTTATAAGGGAACTTGGCGATCCCCGGATGGATACACAATCAATCAGATTGATCACGTAGCGATCGACGAGCGTCACAAAAGAACTGTTGAGGATGTAAGAACTTTCCGCGGGGCAGACTGTGACAGTGATCACTACTTGCTAGGAATAAAACTAAAATTTAGAATCAAATCAGTAACAAAACATTCACAAACCGCAGAGGACAGAATTGATATAGATAACCTAAAATCACAATATATGAAAGAAACATTTCAATTAGAACTGAGCAATAGATTCAAAGATTTAGACGTTAATGATCCGATTGACACAGTATGGGAAAATATAAAGAGCACGGTAAAAGAAATTGGTTTTAAAGTATTAGGGAAGGTCAAAAAGAGAAAGCGGAGGAAGTGGTGGAACCAAGAGTGTGAAGATAAAATGCAAGAAAAACGTCACTATAAGGTCCTGGCGGAACAAGATAGGCAATGGATTGGAAAATACTCAGAATGCGGGTTACAGCTAAAGAAAGCTATCAGAAGAGCCAAAAGACAGCACTTTGATGACCTTATACAAAACATGGAGTCATTCATACGAGCCGGTGAATCGAGGAAATTCTACAAGGAAGTTAAAAACACAAAAAAAGGATACCAACCCACAACCCAAGTGCTGGAGGACGAAAATGGTGACCTCATCACTGATAAAGACGACATCAAGATAGCTTGGCGAGAGTATTTCCAGAACCTACTTAATTGCCCACCCCCTCAAGTTGAAATTACCAGGGAGACCGAGGACAACAAGGAAGACGTACCCACTCCCACATTTGAAGAAGTGCACAAAGCAATCATGCGGCTCAAAAATAACAAAGCACCAGGTATTGACGGCGTGCCTTCTGAAATATGGAAGCAAGGTGGGGCGGTGATTCAATCCAAGTTGTACGAAATCCTTAGAAGGATATGGGAGGAACATATACAGCCAAAAGATTGGAATACAGGGATCATCTGCCCAGTTCACAAAAAAGGTAGCAAGAGGAAATGTAGCAACTACCGCGGAATTGCTCTGTTGCCAACAGCATATAAAATCCTGTCGTACATATTGCTGGATAGACTGGAACCCTACGCGGAAAAAATCCTCAGTGATTATCAGTGTGGGTTCCGTCGAAACCGAAGTACGATCGACCAGATTTTCCTCCTCAAACAGATCATGGAAAAGAGGTGGGAATACGCTCTGAGCATGCACGCGCTATTTGTAGATTTCGAGAAGGCTTATGACAGCATTGATAGGGGCGCCCTGTTTACAATTTTAAAGGAGCTTGGTATCCCAGCCAAGCTGGTGGACTTAATAAAAACAGCTATTGGAGACAGTAACATGCGAGTGAGGGTGGGCAAAGAACTATCAGAAGAGTTTGCGGTGCTCACCGGATTAAAACAAGGCGATTCTCTGTCGCCGGTGCTATTCAATTTGGTACTGGAATATATCCTGCGGAAAATGCTTGCATTGGACTGTGGAGTGTTACTAAATGGAAAGCACTTGGTGATTGGATATGCCGACGACCTCGCATTGCTTGGTGAAAACCGTGACGAAGTGGGTAAAGCCGCTGAGACCTTAAAACAAGAAGCTGAAAAGGTCGGACTAAAAATAAACGGAAAAAAGACGGAATATCTCCACATGAAGCGCTATAGGAACACACGAACTCAACGCCAAAACCTACAGGTTGGAGATACGACGTACACGGGAGTAGCTAGCTTCAGATATCTGGGTTGCACGATAACGGATGCACATACTAGAGAGGAAGAGATTAAAATCCGCATACAAAATACCCTCAAGTGTGGTGCTGCCTTGCATAAAGTCCTCGTGTCTAGGCTTCTGAGTAAAAAAACCAAACTGCGGATATACAAAACGGTTATAAGACCAATACTTACTTATGGTTGTGAAGCCTGGACCCTAACCCAGAACGAAGAGCGTAACCTTTTAGTCACAGAACGAAAGCTTCTTAGGAAAATCTTTGGTCCTATCAGACAAGAGGATGGAAGTTGGAGAATCCGGAAGAATGCCGAATTAGAAAAACTCATGGCCGAGCCAAATATACTTGGGGAAATAAAAGCGCATCGCCTGCGTTGGCTTGGTCATGTAGAGCGAATGGGTGAGGAGCGAGGTCTGAAGAGAGCATACTTGGGCCGTCCCTCGGGCCGTCGGCCGGTGGGTCGACCCAAGTATCGCTGGCGCGATCAAGTGGAGAGGGACCTGAGTGCGCTTCAAGCCAGTGACAATTGGCAAGAGACCGCTCAGGACCGGGCAAGGTGGAGAGTTCTCGTCTCGGAGGCCAAGACCCACTTCGGGGTTTCAGCGCCACAGGAGTAAGTAAGTAAGTAGTACCGTTTTAGACCCCATTTTTTTGCATTTTATGCGATCATTGTGCTGGGAAAATCGTATTTCAGCGACAATTTTGTATGACGTCGTACAATTTTTATAAGATGATCGTAGATCTGAATATATTATCTTTAAATTAAGATATTACTTTGTTCTCACGTGTAATTGCTTTGAGTTAAAATGGTACCGTAAAATAGCGTTTTTTGTTAAAAATCGGTAATAGCACCCTTAAATAAATGAAAATTTGATTTGATTGAATATAAGTTGATTTAAGAAATGTTAATTAGTAAGATAATATGAACATATTATTATTATTTTACGGTAAGACTGTTACCCGATTGTCTCAATAAGTGCTATAATAAAAAAAAATAACAACGTGTTTTATTACAGAAATCATTTACTTTATATACATTTCCTAATACGATATTGGAATTATATATAATTCCAAGGAAGATTATACATTTACTAGGATATGTATGCATTAAATAGTTTATTAAACAATATTTTATACATTTCCTAAGTGGCAACGGCATTGTACACATTTCCTATTAGTTTGAGACCCATTCGTAAATAAGTCTTCAAATAACGTTTGTTTTATTATCTCGAAACTGCAATTAATAAAAAATGAAAATATTTTTTTTTAATAACTAATAAAAAATATCCTGTCCAGGATTTTTCCAGTCAAACCATTTTTAATACACTTAATTTATTATAAAATTGGTCTCATTCTATTATCACGCCGTTGCATTTCGACTTATATTCGGATCTTAGACCACTAGGATTTGTATACAATTCCTTGATTTCATACATTTCCGGTAACATAGTTATACATAATTTCATTTTATTTATTTACATTAAGTATATACATAATTACATACTGATATTATATCTACCTATACATATATATATATGTATATATATGTATATCATGTTTTAACTGATGTATTTATTTATTAGTATTTATCATATTAATAGAAATATATCTTTCACATAATATACTCATGTTAAATTATCATTATATACAATTCTAGACTGAAACTCCAATAGTCACTTGGGGTCACTGAAAATCAGTGGTGGTGAGGTATTAATCACCTTGCCATCATATACTGAGTTGGCTCCATTTGTCAGGTCACTCACTGCCACATTACAGTTCTTAGGAATAAGATTATTTTTATTTAATTATTTTTCTTTTTATTTCTTTTTGTTTTTCCTTCGTTTATATATGTATCTCGTGTTGTGATCTTGACAATAAATGTGTTTTATTTATTTATTTATTTAATGTCCCTTACTGCATGCTTTTCATGCAGTTGTCCGCACCATATGTATTGTGGTCTTTGTCCATACACACTTTCTCCAAAGCCCTGTTTTGGTCTTGTTTGATGTATAAGCTCCTGTATATTAGTAAAAGTTAATCAAATATTTAATTCTTATTTCTTGAAATTTGGTATAGTATTCTTTGTGTGATACAAATCAAAACCAACAGTCAGGTTAGGTAGACTACAATTTACAAAACTGGCAGGGTTGCCATGCAATGGTTGGTGGTTAATGAAACACTTGACTCGACTGTAAGCTTGTATTGAACTGCTTAAACTGTAGAACAACAGGACTATATATTCTAGACGCACACATACAATAGATTGCACACTACACTGTAAACTGTAGAATTAATATTAAAGACATAGTTCACTATATATTTTGTAGTCTTTGATTATTTATACAACAGACTAGAAATAAATACTATGTATGCGATTATACCTATTCTAGCCATCCATTTTAGTGTTCCTTAAAATTAAGTACATCTTAGTCAAAGGACAACTTATTGTGTGTTTGCCCGTAATGCACTCATAATAATTTTAAGTTGAATGTTTGTCATTCTTTATGTACCAAACACAGTCACGGCCACGGCGCTCATTCCATTTTACTGGTATTAAAACAGATGAAATCCTTCATGATCCCATATCCTTCTTAGTAGCAAATGTAGAAATCCCTTTCTTGTGTCTACAATGTTTTTGTGGAGAATCGTATTTACATTTGGGATGGATTAATTCTTCTCCTCTCTTGAACAAATTTGTTATTGCGAACGTGTACAAAATATTATGTTGACAGTTGACAGTTGACACTTGACGCCAAAGACTTGAAAATAAAAGGTACGTGTACATATATTTACATTAGTGCCATCTAGTGGCTCTGGAAGGAAAAGAACATCAAGTCAGTGTTTAACGTGCCATCTAGTGTGTTAAAAGCAAAAGACTAAGAGATATAATCGAACATGTAGTACGTTATTTCCCCACTGGCGCTTTAATTGCGTAAATTCATAGTGCAACTTTTTTTGTATGGAGTGCACCGTCTGTTGTATACGTAGTATATTATTATTAGTCTGTGGTAATATCTACTAGTCTATGCATACTAATATTACCTATGAATGCGAAAGTTTTTTGTCTATCGGTTATATTTTCACGATAATAAAACGACAATACAGTTTTGAATGCAATTTGTAAATAAAATAGTTGAAGAACAAGAGACAATTATAGGCTACGTTACTTAAAATATTACAAGGCACAGCTGTTATGGGAAATATTCATATTTTACTTATTTACACATGTATATGAAATACTATTACAGGATGGACCTAGTACTTGAATTACAGTAAATAAAATGTAATAAATGGTTCGACCCTCAATTATTTGTGAAAGTTCACAAGTAAATATAGTAGTACCTACGTAGGTTACGCATAGTGCTGGTGCATTATGCCATGTGCGAGGTGAGGGCATACATTTTAATTGCTACCGTCTTAAAGATTATGTAATTTATTTGCGTTTCAATTATAATTGGCACATTTTTTGTGAAAGGTAAGTTCATTGTTTTAAATGTGTGTAAGGTTTAAAATGTAGTTAGACCATATCTTGTAAGATATTTTATTAAGAACTAGCGGTCCCGCGGTTTCACCCGCGTGGCTGTTGGTCTTAGAGTGATGATATTATATAGCCCATAGCCTTCCTCGACAAATGGGCTATCTAACACCGAAAGAATATTTCAAATCGGACCAGTAGTTCCTGAGATTAGCGCGTTCAAACAAACAAACTCTTTAGCTTTATAATATTAAGTATACGTAGATAAAAAAATATAAAAAAAAGTTTTTTTAGGTACCTACCTCGAAAATTCTGATGCAAGTACTGTTTCACTTAGTTGAATTTACCAGGCCTATTGGTATAAGGTAAATATATTCGTATTTCCCTAAAGTTTTTACACGTGCAACTGTCATATCTTCAAACAAATCTTGCTAGCGAATGTTTCAGTTTTTCTCTTTACTACATTCGAAGCTTTGGCTCGAAAGCTGAACGGTATCGCTAAATAAGCCGTCTACTTGATTAATGGCTGCCAGGCATGAACTTACTCCGATTACTTTGTGTTGCAGGTAATGGTGCGGTGACGTCATCTGGTGAGCTAGATATTGACTTTTAGGCTAGAAAAGTCTTCATTTATTTTTATTTTTGTACGAACAACAAAGATTTTGAAACAATAAAAATGTACAACATTACAGGTAGGATTGCATACCTAATGTTGTTTCGATATTCGAAGCGTTTGTCTTAATAACAGCAATTATTATTCAAATTGATCGAATGTGTTGAAATTTTAAATTATGAATCTTTATTTATTGAGCAGTTTATTAAATGAAAGTATTAATGGATTTTAGTATAGTATAGGTAATGGTTAACGTTATGTGACTTCATTTTATTCCGTCACATACCTACGTACATATCAATTTGTATGTCGTAATTCAATTGCTACCAGTGAAGGTTACCTTTTAGTGGCATTAGCGAAGTCTTACAAAAATGTTTCTAAACAAGTAATAATTCATACGAAGAAAACTTATTGTAAAAATATTTTGTAGAGCTATTTTAAATCAATCCTTCACAGCTTTGTAATTCATAGAAAAATTTATAGTTGATTTGACATTCAATATTATTCAAAAAATATTCATAAATATTAAATTATCAAAAATAAATAGTGTATACAGCCCTTATAAAAACCTTTGTGTACAAGCCCTATTGAAAAGCCGCATCTTGAGTAGCGACTTCTCAAATAGAATCAAATCAATTTACCTCCCGCACTCAATTGGCTGAGCACGAGCTGGATTGCTTTTTATTTCTACCCTCTTTGTATTCGCGTTCAGTGAGTAATGTAGGAGTTTTATTTCTATTCTATTATATATTCTATTATATTTTTTGAGTATATTTTTTTTGTGGCATCATCGTTGATGCAACGGCCGCGGCAGTATAAAGAAGGCGTTGTGTTTTTTCTGGAAATGTTAAATTTTCTTTTAGATAATTGAATGATTTTAAAAACGTTTGCAAAATGAGATTTTGCTTGGCTATAATATTTATACTTACATAAATGTAGTACCTACATAGAGCTACAAATAAATATTACCTAAATTGTTTCATGCCCCAATAGATTTGATAGAGATATCATGAGAACTGACTGAGGTGAAGAAATGACATGGGTTAAGCTTATTTGCCTTGTCTTGTCTATTTTTATTGATATCACTGGTCTATTTGTTACATAATACTTTTTATAACTCGAATAATGGACTTGTTAATAATACTTTCGGTTCTTCGGGAATGTCAATGGCTTTTACAAATATTTCAGATATCTTGTTTAACGCTGTTAGTACACCGACGCATTCGCGTGCGGCAGCGAAACAACGAAAAATCTGTCAGTAGTATGGCAGGTTTTCGCATATGATATGTCTCACTCTAGCACATAGATAGATGAAATAGTTGCGTCCTTGTCAGTATTGTTTCGCAAGGAACTGCGAAATGGCCATTACACAGACGCATTGCGAAAAAGTTGCGAAAACATTGCTGTGTACTAACGTTCCGCAGATATTTCGATACGCAGTAGTTTCGCATAGATTCGCTGCCGCACGCGAACGCGTAGGTGTACTAACGGCGTAAGTTCCCGTGAAATAATTGACATAAATCGATGATGTTTTTACTAGATGAATTCAATATTTTAAATGTTTTATAATTTAAATATGTTTCCGTTTTATTAAATTATAAAACACCGGTTTTGTGTATGATATGAAAAATCAAACATACCCTGCACACGACAGATTTAAAATTTTTATGTTTTTGTTCATATATTCGTCAGAATGCAAACGTGAACCATGCACCAGCTATGATTAACTCCTAAATTAAACCTTAGCGCTGCCAATATTCAGTCGACTCGGGTGAACTGAAATTAATACCCGAAGCTTGATAAGTTTCCGTTCTCATATACGTGAAATTATATCAAAGTGACGTCATCAATCCATTACTCTAACGTAGTACAACTGTATTTATATTCAAATTGTGAAAACGAGCACTTTGATTGATAAATTGGGGGGAATGCGAACTGACAGGCTTGAGGTCTGAATAATGAATTTATGGAACTTAGAAGGCGCGGACTCTATCAGAAATTGATAAGGGTCTATTAGTATTCAATAGGAGCGAGGGCGATCTATCAAAGTGCCGCTTTTTGTCACGTCTGCGTTACTGAAAGCAAATGTTTTGAGCTTATAAATAATTTTCACTCAAACTTCACGTTCAGGCATGTTTTTATCCTGAGACTGCGGATAAATGAATTTCTACTTTCTTGTCGATATTTCTCTTTGATACGTAAAAGGTTGGAAATTTTTTATTGCGACAAAATTTTGACATCTTTTTTGACAAGAAAAAAAAGGAAACGATAACTTAATAATTTATATTTTCAAAAAGAATACAGATAGGAATAATCTTGCTCATTATTTAGTGAAATTCTATACACATGTCACTATTAATTTATGTTTATATTTATCGGCCAATATATCGTACATGGATAAGAACTACAAAATCTTTACAGACAAAAAAACTACAGAAATCCCTCGACAAATGAATCTGGTTTCCAGATTTCAGAACAGAGCATTGCTATTTCACAGTTGCCAAGGCTTAAACAATGGCCTGTTTACGACGCGACTGCGGCTGAGGTTTGTGTGTAAGAGGATTATTCGTGAGGAGTGCCCTCGGCTGCGGCTTTGCTGTCGATGACCAACAATGCCTCTAACCTTGGGACGAATGACCGATATACGACACTTTTTGTGGGTTTCACGGTCTCTTTATTAAGCAAATTAGAGTGACGTGTGTGGCGTGTTTTATAGGATATAGGTATATTTATTATTGTTATTACAATTGTAATAAGCAAGAGTTTTGAATTTTTTTTAATTGTATCATCTTCAGAAAATAAGTAATGGTTTCGATGACAAAAAGTTGTCTTCGTCAGCCTGTGAACAGGTATTTTTTTTTTATTTTTAAACAGTCCATCATTATTGCGTGTTTGTAGGTGTCATAATTTGTGCATGATGTTTTCTGCACATGAAATAAAAATTTGAATTCTTATCTCGAACGTTCAATTTTTCTAATGGTTCAGAAAAATTGAACGTTCGAGATAAGAACTACTCTTGTATCTGCAAAGAATTACAAAGCGAATATTCAAAACATTTACGAAATACAATTGTTTCAAAAGCCAAACCGTGGAGTTGTAGAAAGTTTCCCAAACGATCAGAAAGTATTAACTTTCGCAAATACTTTGATAGAAAGATCCCAGTTGAATTTGGCAGCATTTGTAATGATTGAAAGGCGGTTCACTATTCGTTAAGGACCACTTGCCGTTTCAAAAGAAGCTTAAACTTTGTCGATGGCTCGTCGACTTATTGACGAGTTCTTTGGAAATTATCTTTTTGATAAAACCTGGAAATCGTTTGTGGAATTCACGGAATTATGAATAATTTTACCAAGATGTTTTAGTTATTAATGACCTATAAAGTTATGTGTTGTATCAATTATTGTATCAATTAGGTACTTACCTTCTATATTTATCACCATGTTCTATTTCTCGTGTACGTAAATATTGTTGCTCTTAGCTTGTTTAGTTGAAAATAATTCTTCAAATTTCACTTCGAGAGAAAATGTCGTGAAAATGTATACAAAATTTAGCTTTCTTTGTTCTCCCAACAACAAACATTAAAAATTGTAGATATGTAAATAGATAAAAGCTGTTTTTGCTTATTAAATTAAAGTTAACGAATTCTCCTGCACGAGAGCGCGCTAGTTTAGAAGAAAAAATAGGTTTAAATTGCTGACACGATTATGCAAATATTGCAAATGGCGGCAAAAGCGCGCGAAAATGTCGCTGAGAAAATATGATTTTTGGGTTTGCACAGATAATGTAAACCTTGAAATTTGGTACATATAAAATGTTTTAAAAGATGTTGAATAGTAATTTATTGCATTTAATTTCATGGATAGGTTTTTTATGTAGGTACTCTCTCTGTAAGTAGGTATATTGTTCTTTGCATTTCTAATCATTATGTGTTTTGTATATTGCTGATTCTATCTTTAACCTTTACCAAGAAGGTAAACAAATACATTTTTTCAGAGAGAAGGTAACGTGCGTTCCACCTTGAAAATACCTCCTAAATAAATTCAATTACCGAAAATCCGCTACACAAAACCTGTTTTATGATTTCTATTAAAAGGCAGAGTGTTATCAGCGCGACACACAAATTGATATACGAGTTTATGACATTTTTTACGTCGCGCGCGTCATGGCGGCCCGTCGCCGACAGATGGCGTGCTAATAAAACTGCAACAACGTGAGCGGCATTTTAAAGCCCGCAAATATAATTTTGCCGTAAAACTTCGTATATTAAAACCCAGTTTCTAGCTATAAATAGGGCGAACTTTACTTTGCATTCATGTGAACAGAACTGGCTTGCATCTAAAGCTCGTATTTTAATCTAGCTAAGTCTAGTTTTAAATTTTCACCACAGATAATTTCGCATTTATGTCGTACATTAGTGTGCTGATGGTAATTATTGTTTTTGTTTGTTAATGGCTTAAAATGTGCTCTGATTTTATCTGGTACGAAAAGTACAAATGAAATGAGTTCCAATTTTTAATGTATCGCAATTTATTTTTTGTATAGGTAAATAGTACGTATATTAATAATTATGCTTGGTAACATCATCTGCTGTGTCCACCTGGGTATCCACCCAAAACCCTCAAAACCTAGATAAAAACCTCAAAAATATTATAGGTTTATACTTTGTATCGGTAAAATATACTATGCTACGCAATCCATTACTTACGATAAAATATTTCTTATTATATTAGTAGGAGCAAATAAATAATTCAGAATATTCACCTACTTTTATAAGTCGGCTAAGAAAATAATATCTCAAGCCGAGGTGTATAAAATTTACGTTTATCATAACGTAGGTAGGTATACAAATTCGTAATAAAATTTTGCAGGCGAGTGGTTCATTCATAAAATTCTAATTTTATTGTTAACGTCCTCGAGCGGAATGAAGATTATTTAGAAGGCCTTGGCAGAATGTCAGTAAGAATATTTACGTGTTAAATTATGTGTATTTGTATGATTTGAATTTTATATTATACCCGTTTATCGTAAGGGTAGGTGCAACATGGATTAATGCTATATATAAAAATAGTAGCAACAGTGGTGATACACGCTACCTACATTTTATCGAGACAAGCGGTTGTTTGTATATCGGAGTTTCATAAAGAAGTGTTTTTATTATTAAAAAAAATAAATAAACCACAAATGTAGAGCCACCATATTCGATACTAGTTATTAAACAACTGAGTTTTAATAATTTAACCACCTATTGATGATAATTTAAAAACAATGTGAAGCTTTTAAAATTGGAAACATAAAACATTGTTTTCACGCGGTTGTGTACAATCCAGTGGATTAAGCTAGATTTCATCTATGCATATTTTATTCGGTATCCACTGAACTGGCAAATAAGTTTTGTTGTGCAAAATTGATTGTTTTTAATTTAAAAGCTGTGGTCCGGATAGCTTTGAACAGGTAATGGAAATTGGACACCATGTTGCTAGTTAGTAGTTTTTTAAGTAGACATGGAACAGCGTTTGTGATTTGCTAATGTCCTCATTTTTAAACTATTCAACATTTTTCTTATTTCATATTTGTCATGAAGTTAAAAGTTTTTGTAACCATTTCGTTTAAAAATTACTTTTTGTCAAAAGCATTGCCGCGTGTGCTTTACCCTTGGCTTTACCCTTTACCTGATGGTGGTGTCGAAACAAAACATACACATATTAATGTGCATTATTACATGTTAATCCCTATTTAAGAATTAAGGAAGAATACAAACGGATGTATAACAATCATTCTAGACATTTCCACAACGCATGTTCCCGCCATTTTCCTGCACGCATCAATATGGCCGCTTGTCGCTTCCATTATGATATTTGAAGGAAATAATATAGCAATATTCGTGAGACGTAATAAAACCTGAGCGGCCTCCCGTTTTATGAAGCCCCATTTGCCGAGAGGTTTTTGAGTGAAATGATACGCTTGCAAATATGCCGTGTACGAAATGATTTTAATAAAAATGCTTTACGGCCAGTCGTGTATATGTGGAACCTCAATTTGTTCCTGGTTAAGATGAGTTTTATCTAAATTGTTGGCTTGGAGAAGATTTATTCTTATTTCGTAATGAGCGTGATGACGGGAAGTATAAAATGCGCTCCTGTGAATATTGTAGAAGCAACTTTAGTAGGTACGGGCCGATGTTTATAGTTTTCTCGATAAAAATTCTATAGATAACTGTTTGTAAATGCAAACAGGTTGTGAAAACGGTAGAGATTTCCTTGTTTAAAAGTTTTCCAGATATAAATTTGTAATTTCTAAATGAAGACGAAATTTATTGCAATCAAAGCTAAAACCAATCTCTATCAGGTTAACACTATTAAAGCTTAGGCTTCTAAGCTTTTCTATTCATTATATTATGGGTCTTGCAAGTTTTTTTTTTATGTCAGAGCAAGCAAAGGAGCAGACTAGAAGTTGACTATTATTTGTTATTCTCACTGTAGGATGAGACCCAGTTGTCTTATAACGGCGACTAATGGTCGGGACATGCAGGCATTGCGTCGGCACTGACTTTAATAATGCTCTATATAAGTGGGTATATTTGAACACGTACAAATCGGGATTAATAATTGTGTTCCCGGCGCCGTCTGTGCTTTATTTGTGATTTCTTTGCTATCTACGGTTTTCTGTGTGTACGTATGGTGGTCATATAGTGGATTAATTTGATTCAGACTTTTGATCCATGTATCGTGTGTATATGGTCTATGACCTATGCTATGTATCAGGAAACTAGTCGTCACTTGCGTTCCACTGCACGCATCGCAATGAAAATACAGTTTACAAATCTGCATCGTAATGCGGAGGTTACAATATAATCAAATGTATCATATTTGAAGGGCGCAATAAATAATACGTAGAAGACAACACACTATATTTTATTAAATTATAGAATAATATCCTACCCATATAACCTATTATGAATAATATACGACTGCTCTACTGCGTCTGCAATATAAAGTATAAACTTCTACAAGATACATTTAAGAGCTAAAATGAAAAATCTTCGCGTTGTAACGCGGCGTTTCTCACATAAATCTCTTGTAAATGACAACTGGCTTTCGCATTATATCGCCGTGAGAAATAATAAACAAGGAAAAATAATTTATGACCTCGCCTTAATATTAAGGACTTGTGGACATGTCATCAATTGTAAAAAAGTGGATCCTATTGTTATTACAGTTTGCGTAAATCGTAGGATTTAAATCACAAAAGCTACATTATTTACAAACACGCAAACATATAAGAAAAGGTACGATGATTAAATTTTATAAATTTTTTATTGTTGCTAATAATTTAATTTAAATTATCATAAAAAAAATCGAAAATAACGGTTGACATTCCAGACATGAGACAACCCTCATATTTTTGTTGACTCTTTTTATATTATCTAAAGGTTTCTATCACGTTTCTATATACAACTAAATAAATACAATCTATTAGAACAATAGTGTTTCGATTGCCATGTAACACGCGTTTCGCAAATTACATTTTGGCGCCAAATATACGCCATCATTGATCTGTTCCCGCCAAATTGTTACAATTTTGTTTTGTTGGAATATTCTCGAAAAGCCTCTTATTGAATAAAAAGCTCCTCGATCGTAATCGAGGTTCCTGAGGAATTTCTGATATGACAGGGTAAAACAATTCGTCTTATGAGTCAATTATGTGCGAATTTGTTGGTTCGAATATTGTTTCTATATTTGGAGCAGCGGTTATTGTATTGTTTTAAGTTCTTGACGGTTCTGTGTGTCTTCTGGTTTATTAGAATATTTTTTTTTAACAAAAGTTAAAAGAAATAGTCCAACTCAAACTGCTTAACTTTTTAACTAGGCCTTGTAAATGTTATTTGAGTAGATAAATTGTAATGCGATGCCATTTTACATTATGTTATTGTTATTAAAATGCGTTAATATTTAAAAAATATTTGACGATAATAATAATTTGTGTATAAGGACTAGTTGCTGAAATAAATTATTTGATTTTGAATTTGGAAAATCATGATTAAACTAAACGTTTGTATATTTACAAAAAATATTTGTTCTTTGTTATAAAAATAAAATAGTTTTTCAAATATATATCACGGAAGCCAGTACCTTAGTAGGTATTCGGATGGATAAAAGAGACTTATTCTATTTTTTCCCTCAGAACCTTATCAAAAGGGATAAAGCCAATAAGCCGGGGCCAAGGTCCGCGTCCCATGGGCCATAATGTGATTTGTGGGACGCGTTGGGACAACTTATTTTGGGCCGAATGACGTGAGGGCATAGATAAGGAGGTTGGTTCGGTATTTGCGAAAGTTTTGTCTTATTTTGTTCAATACGATATTTTTGTGATTGAATACTGATCGCTATAAAACATTTTTTAAACATAGAGATGGATATTATTTTATATTAGCATGTGGTGAGATTGTAGAAGGTAAGAGTCAGAAGGTTACCTTTAAGAATATTCATTTTAAAGACAAAATTTTCAAAATTTACCGTATTTATGTGATTTTTCTACTTACTCGTTAATTAAAGTTGCTTCAAGCGTAGAGTGAACCGGTACCTACTAGGGAAGCGCGTACGGCGTACCATCTTAGGCCACATCTTGCTTTCCATTAGGCGAGATTGTGGTCAAGCGTTTCCCTATCTACAGTAAAAAAATGACTCAAAACATAATAATAAATAAATAAATAAATAAATAATGGATGTTTGATATGCGTACAAGTTAATATCTCATTTATATCGCCAAATGATAACCGACTACTAATACTATAGATAAAAGTAACATTAGTCATGCAATCGCTTTCAATACAAACCCATGCTGCCTTTATTGGTAGCACGTGACTATTAAGATGTTATACATGAATTTATATTATGTACTAGGTTTCCGCCCGCGGCTTCGCCTGCGCAGTCGAAGAAAAACCCGCATAGTTCCCGTTCCCGTAGGATTTCCGGGATTGTGTCATTTTCCCGGGATAAAAAGTAGCCTATGTCCTTTCTCGGGTATCAAAATATCTCCATACCAAATTTGATGAAAATTGGTTCAGTAGTTTAGGCGTGATTGAGTAACAGACAGACAGACAGAGTTACTTTCGCATTTATAATATTAGTATGGATATCTACTTATTATCCTCAGTCAGAAATAAAGATGCTACGTTTTATGAGGAAATATACATATAAATAACGATTTATTTTTAGGTACTTATATTTTTATTCGAGTTCCGGGAAACTTCTCAAAATGGGTATCACATATAGTTATTACAGAGAATTATAATACATGGCTATCTTTATTTCTGTAATACACCTATAGAAAATATGAAAAAATATAGCGGCTTTTTTTTGAAGTTGGTTAAAAAGATACGATTGTCGAGAATAGATAAGCAGCTTCGTATGATACCTATCTATATGTTAATAGTAAAAAAAATATTTTCCCGTAAACATTTCCATTTACAAATTCACCCTCACTGCATTAGGGTTAAAATTGTGTGAAATATTCAACAAATTAGGCCATTCATTATGCGGTGACGGCAAAATATGGGAAGCGGGACAAACGTCGCTGAAGGAAGTGCTTAATATGAAATGTGCTTGTGTATTCATGAAGGATACACAAGCACAAGAAGCTAGAAGCGTGCGATGTGATTGAGGCGTTTTAAATCGATTTATTTGACTAAATCGTAAAGAAGTTTCATGCATTCCAATTGGCCTTTAATGTTCATAAATATTAATTTTATTAAAAAATTATATGACACCAAAGTTGCTTGTACGATATTAACTCAAAAGTTCTTGCCGGTTTTTAACCTAGGTACAATTCTTTACAATCTTGCCATCGTTAATTATCTTCACCATAGTATTTCTAATCGCAATGCACTTGACCAAATTACGAAAATGAAAAGATCCTTTGCAATTAAATACGACATTTCATCAACGATTAAAAATCTGAATAATGCTGACAGTCCGCTTTAAATGTAACTTTCCCATCTGAATTAATTCCATGTTTTAATAAGCTTCTATTGAATTAAAATGTGCTTCCATGAAACATTTTGTACAAAACGTTCCGATGTTGCATCTCCGAGTGCACAAACACACAGAGATAGTTAAAAAGTACATTTAAAAGCGGAACAAGAACCAATAAAAAGTTAAAACAACTAGAGAGCTATCAAACTACGCCGTTAGCACAATCTTTGTTCTTTTCAGTTCCTTTTGTGCGATATTTTGCTCGTTTTGTGTTGCGCTCTTTGCGATAAATGCACAAAATAATTACTAAAATGCTTTATGCTCAAAGTTTCTTTACGGCTCGCTGGGCTCGTAAGTTGCGCTTTGTTTTCGCGTTTTTGCGCCGATCGCTGCTCGCGGCAGCAAAGCGGATTGGCAGGCGATTAATATGAAATCGAAAGAAAGAAAACATATAAACTACTTCTTATTAACGATAATTATAACGGTAATTGTTACGTTAATTAAGATAGATAAAAGCCGTGAATAAAATTGGACTGGCATCGATCATCATCCATTAGAACATTGTAAGAGTTTTAACATAAAATGTTTGTCTAAAAGCATTATTTTCATCTCCGCGAAAAAGCGACAATCTAAATAGCATTTCAAAGAAACGTTTGCAGTAAATTGCGAAAAATATTAACTCGAGAGAAAGAAATAGCAGCTATCGATGTTTCCGCAATTGTTGCGCAAATTTCCAATTTCGCTCGTTTGGCTAATCATTCGTCTTTGGCTGAGTCAGCCATTGTTTTCTCATTACCCGGCCCTTTATTAGCATGCCTAACGATGCTGACTGAGCAATATTTGAATACGAAATGATACAAGGGAAATGTGTTTACAAAGGATTAAAGGCTGGTATTTTTCAGTTACGTATTTGTTAAGGCGGTAATTATAGCGTTATAAAGCACGTATAAGCTTTGTGTCTGATAATCTTGGGTTATTAAAGCTGATTTTGTTTAATTTAATGTAGCTGCAGTTCGTATTAAATTATGATGAAAATGCGAATGTGTGTAAATGTTTGCAAGCCTAAGGCATGGAGAGAGAAGGTTTTTGCTGCGGACTGCATTTCGGTTTTGAACAAAACAGTTTTAATGATAACGTGTTCAAAGTACATATGTATGTACAAATGTACGTATATCTCATAATAATGAGCTTATTACTTACATTGTACCTGCTTGTTAATCACAAAGTTCAAAAAAAATATTATACCTATTAGCCGTTATTACATACACTGAATTATAGAAATATTTAGTATAACACGTATTTCTTTCATTTACGCACGTCTATTGATACATTTTTCGCTATTTCAGCTAGCTATTGTGAGATAGAAACACAAAGGAAAACCTCCAGGAAGCTGTCTCGGCTACGCTGACAGTAAGCGCAGTGACAGGTGTAGACGCGCGTTTCCCGCCTCGCCGCCATTTTCTTAAGTAGGCTACGTCAGATAAATTCAAAATGGCGGACTATGGGAAACGCTGTTGTGCGCTCAACTGAGTTGTGATTTGTTTAGTTCTCTTTTAGTGATTGAACAATAAATAGTTTGTTTAATAGTTTGATCGACGAAAGCTCATGAAGTTTCTCATATTTTTTTTTATATTATTTAACGAAAAGCTTTGGTGGATTAAAAGGAGAAGAGAATGGATAATGAATAATTTGGGAATATATTTTTTTTATGATTAAATAACAAAGAAAAATATAATTTTAGGTTTTATAGTGATATAAACACCTATAAGTATTTTATAATAGAAACAAATCTTCACAGTAACAGTATAAAATACGTAGTACGTTATACGTTAATCAAAGGTTCAAGCTAACTTCGTGCCAAATTTGGTCAATCAATAATTTTTGCGTGTTACATGCTTCACATTTGGGTATACCTACAATCTTTTGATTTTATATTTTCGTAGGATTAAAGGGCCATAAGATTAGGTTAGGTCCACCGATCGCCCATCAGATTAAACGCCGTAAGTGGGGCTGGATTGGCCACACGCTACGTAGAGACCCGGAACACATACCAAAGCAAGCTTTGGATTGGAATCCCCAGGGAAAACGGAAACGTGGCCGTCCAAAGCTCACTTGGCGTCGTACCGTTATCGCAGAGGCCAAGTCAATTAGAAGGTGCTGGAGCGAGATAAAACGAGCTGCCCAAAATCGACACGCATGGCGGAGTACTGTTGACGCCCTTTGCCCCCACTAGGGGCCTTAGGATATTAAGTAAGTAAGTAAAGGGCCATAAAATCACACAGCTCAAGCGATATATTAAACGCGCTAAGCAAAATTGATTTCAGAGCGCCATCTTGCAAAGTAGACATCGTTGTCTCTGGTTTGTCTATTGTTTGCGCTCTGAAAGTAGGCTACGCTGTACACGACGACGTGTTTTATCTGTGCCCCAACCGTCAATATTGTTGAGCTGTGTGCTCAGTTTGCCGCGCTTTCTGAACTATAAGGACAGATAATGAAAGTTCGATTTAGGCCGCTTGGATTTTATAAAGACGATAATATGTTTCATGTATGGAATATGTAAAGAGGAATATAATACCTATATTTTAGGTGAAGACGTAATAACAGTTGAAAAAAATTTGGAAAATCCAAAAGTGCACGCCTCGTAATTTTTTTTTCATAAATATTTATTAATTATTATTTTTGTTTATTTAATAACAATTAAACCACATCGAATCAGACCCTGAAAAATGAAAGGGTTCTATTCCTGAGCATACTCAAGCGTAAGAGAAAAAAAAAGACTCGATTAGTAAAGTATTTCGGTCGCTATCGTGTTAACAAGAAAAAGGATCCGCACATACAGACACACGGACGTCCAAGACAGAACTTTTTTAAACTGTTTTTTAACTAGTTTAAATAACAAAAATGACATCAAAAATATCATGAACGTTAAAAATAGTGTTTTTTCTTAATATGTGTGGGTATGTATTATCTTACAAGTGCAATGTATGATACTTAAAGACATTTTAAGTTTGAAAAATCAGATGTTTTGCGCGAAGTGACAGTAGTACCCACCTCAACGCTTCGCTTATGAGGCGTGCAATACAAAAACTATATTTTAACTGGGGCGGCAGGCTTATGGCTAAGTAAAATATCCTTTTATTGAGGCTTTACTGAATTATTTTGGGATTAAAAAAGACGTGTGGCACTCGGGGACTGCCGCGGTAAAGCTATTGCATGCTATGCCTTCAAGCCACACCTCCGTGTCCGTCGGAGTGGGGAGCGTGAGGTTTTTTCGTTACGGAATTTCTGGATTCGGTCCCCGCGCTCAAGGCCCGCGATAGAAGCTATGCAATAGCTTAAAAACACTATAGTGTAGTAGGTTTATAATTTTGAATACTATATATTAAGTCGTAAGTAATATATCAAATGAAAATCGGATTAAATTTGCAAATCTGACCCATAAAATGCTAATGTGTTTATTTAGGTATGCAGAGCAACAAATGTGCTATTAATAATTTTATTACCATAATTTATTATAGATTTTCAGTGACTAGTTTCGTGCCTCTGTTTAATCCGCGTATGCGCAAAACGGGCAACAAATTTGTAGTAGGTAAACTATAAAAGCTATGTATGGGCAATACTTTTGAAGTGAATTTTCTTTAGGCGCGTTGATAGTAAAATTTCAAGGTCGCGTCATGGCACTACCGTCACGTCGTGGAATAAGGCGACGATTTCTGTATCTTTGAATTTTGCCAAAGAAATTTCACTTCTGAGTTCTGACATGTCTGCTCGGCACAAACGCTCTTTATTTGCTTGAGAGATGTTTATCTGAGATTCATATATTATGTATAGATAGATATATATATAATAAGTATATTATAATGAAATGGAGTTCTAGAACAAACACGGTAATCCCCTTTTGATAAATTATGTTAGCAAATAACGTGACATCAGCGTAATTTGCAATTTGTTTCACATTCACGGTTTTGTGCTTTTATTGTGCGCCTTTTGAATTTACTGAAAATAATATGTGGACTTAGTTTATATTATACATGTTCATATAATTAATTATTGTTTCCAAATTATGTTTTGAAATTAAAGTCTTTGATTTATTTATTACTAGCTTTCCGCACGCGGCTTCACCCGCGTTTTCAAAGAAAAACCCGCATAGTTTCCGTTCCCGTGGGATTTCCGGGATAAAACCTATCCTATGTCCAGGGGTAAAAAGTAGCCTATGTCCTTTCTAGGGTTATCTCCATACCAAATTTCATGCAAATTGGTTCAGTAGTTTAGGCGTGATTGAGTAACAGACAGACAGACAGAGTTACTTTCGCATTTATAATATTAGTATGGATGAAATGAAATCCTTCCTTTTATTATTTATTATGATTATGATAAGTAAATACCCTTGGTTTAAACAAACTGTGCTTATTATTAACTCTAGTAGGTATATTATTATAATATGTACTAATATTATGTATAATATGTACTAATATTATATATGTACTACATAGCTAGCTTAGCTACTAGCTTCATTTGCGGGATGGAATCTGTGTCGGGTATAATAGGATGCTGTATTGTGGAGGTGTAAATATATTTGTAAGGGAAAATTTAAGGATCAAATTTTGTAGACTGTAGACTCTACAGTGTAGGGCGTAGTGCTTCAGTTATTGTTTTTTTTCGGAAATTTGAGGTTTTGAACATCAAAAAATATTTATAAGGACTATATGGGAATCTAAGGACATTTAGTAAATTTTGTTGTTCGAAATTTTGCCAAAAACATAACAGTGATTAATCTGTGTTTCTGGTATACGTTGGTAAACAAGTATTCTTGAAGAAATTGTAGCTTATCCATTGTGATACATAATTAATGCGAAAAAGATAAAAATTACATTCACACATGCAGATAACTATTGCACCACACTGCGAAAGAGCCGAAAACGAATGAAACCTTATAAAATACAGGCTATAACCCGAATTTAAAGTTCATCTCACTACATAAATCGCATTTTATTTCCCCTGTAATGTGTTAATTTGAAAACGAACAATGTACGTGTAAGCAAATAAAGCAAATAAGAGATAGCTTTTAGAAAATCCATTGGATTAAAGTTTGAAGCTTTGTGTAATCCATTTAAACTTGCGCAGTTCCGATTTACGGCTCCAATTCATTGTTTACGTCGTCTATCCGATACTGGCTGTTAACCGCGGTGTTACTCGTTTATGTCTGATCCAATCTGTGGAAATGGTGAACCTTCAGCTTTTGTTGGCTTGATAAGTTTTTATCTGATTGAATTTGAATGCTTGTGTAGCAAACTTTTGTATGCGTAATTTCGTGTAATTCAGTGTAATATGTAATTTAAACGTGTATTGTTTAACTTTGATGTTTATGATTAATCGCTGTTTTTGCTGTGTTATGAAACAATTCATGTGGCTATTGAATAAATTCTTAGTTATCGATTTTAAAAGCAAAGAGCGAGAGCCTTCAAATAAGCAAGGGTTTTTTTTTTAATATCTACCATTCATAAATATCTGTAGAGACTCGAATTCTTAACAACTTATTACAGTACTTTGTCAACAACTTTTTTAATCTGTGTCACGTTGTTCCTATTCGATTTGTCATTTTGTCATTTTTTTTCTGTGGTACGTTAGTTTAATTCGAAATTCGCGCATTTGCCACCAAGTCAGGTCACAGGTAATCTTATCTCACGCGCCAACTCCCCGGGAGATTGCGTGCAAATTTACGACATTAGGCTTTGTTCCATCTGCCCACGAATTTGCGGAAACTGTTTCTGAGACTCATTCCGTTCGTTCGCCGCCTTTGTAATGAGTTTGAGTTTTATGACTAATGGAATCGCGCGTACCTTAATTTTTAGGTATCATATTTGAAATTAAGCTTTTACTGTCTTACCAAAAAAAACTAGGGTTTAACTTTAAGCGCGGGTTCTCTTTAATCTGGTTGTGTCGTATTTCACATAGACAACTATAAAAGTGACAGATCCCTGGTTTAAAGTTAGACTGTGTTTAAATTGTTTTGCGGTAAGACCATTAATGTTCAGTCGACTGGACTGTAAGCGTGTTATCGTTATATTCCAGAGCAATTAGGTTACAGTACCCGCTTATAATAATCACATCCTCATTAATTTTAATAAGGTTTTAACCTTCCCCAACCTTGCAACCTATTCTAAACTATTTGCTAAACACCAGCCATTTGATGAGAAGCGGAGCAGAGAAATTGTTGCCCCTTGAGAAATTCGGGCACGGTATTTGGGCGGCGCGAGCGAAGCGGGATAAACAGAATCAGTTATTAAGCAAGGGAATACAGCGGTGTGGACTTGCTGACGGGACTATCAGTAAATAACCTGAAAACGGCAAAATCAACGAACTAATATTTAATGGGATTATTATGACTGAGTAAGTTCTAATTTAAGTTTCGTGTTAGGTTGACTCCGCTTTTGGATATTTGAACGTGTTTAAAAAATAAAAAGACGAAAATTTTTAATTGTAAGATGATTCACTTACGTTAAATGTGATTGATTTGAAGGTTACTTTCACATGAATTGTCACAACATCACCGTCCTTTACTGTAAATAATAGTTTCAAATAACAATAACGAAACGACATCGTATTCGTGATATTCGATATTTTGTCATTAGCTAAATAGCCGAAAATTATTAGGAATATGTATAATCACATATCTGATGTCCGATACGGCATAAATAATGCAAGTACGATGTTGAGGTCAAATGCGAGGTCACGGGCCAGTATTAGTTAATTGGAGACGCGTGTGGCGATGATTGTATCATACACCGTATTGGTATCATTATTTCCTTAAATATAGCAAAATAGAATTTGTAGGATACGCCTTTGTTGGAAGTTTTCTTTCAATTATTGTAATAAATGTAATACGGGATTCATTTTTGGTAGATATTTTTTAAGAGTAGATTAATAACCGATAGTTTCTTAACTCCTTACTATGGACGTATTATTTTGGTTAAAAGGATCATTTTAAAATAGCTTTAGAAGCGAAATCCCAAATAAAAAATAGTTGTGAATAAATAGCAGTATAACATCAATCAAATTGAAAGACATTATTACATTTGAAGTGAAGATATCAATCCGTAATAATTGTGGTAGGTCGGTACATGTTCTTACAAATAGTACTAGAAATGGACCTTTACATTACAGAAATCTCGTACGTTGTTGACCCACATAGAATATAATAATTCTAACGTCGTATTAGTTCAAAAGTTCTTGTAATGTTTCAATAAGAGAAGTTCGTAAGCGATGTTTATAGGTTGAACTACTTTGCGGGAAAAGGCTCGGACGGAAAATAAAATTTTCAATTTCAAACTGACCGAACTTGAAAATTTAGAGTGCATTTGCAGTTCAATAGATTTAGATATTAAGCCTGTTCGCTGAGCCGTGGTTTTATATCGAGAATATGGCTGATACGGTCTGTATTTATTTAGCTACAATAAAACTTTTGAGTGCTGAAAAAATACACGCAGTTTAATCGGTCGGTTTTTTGTTGCTTTTATATGGTACAATTTAATAGTGTCGAGTTAAAACTACACAGAAAATGTAAATAATACTAAAGTGATGTTGTATGTACGTACTATGTGACAAATTTTAAGATAATAAGAGTCACATACGAGCAGGTATCTATAAAATAAATGCATAGTTTGAAATATATAGACACTGGGTTACTCTGTGAGGCTGGGAGATGCCTTCAATCTAGGTACATAACGGCATGTTATTATAGGAGCATAATAAAAATAACCTTATTTCTTATATACGCTACATTTCTTTACGCGGTTTTGCCTGTGTCCACTTAACGCTATCACGCGACAACCGACCTAGAAATTTCAATCCTCTGTTTCACCCATTTCAAGTTTTGTTATCGCAACAGAGAATGGCCTATGCCCTTTTATAAGATCTTATATATTTGTTTTGTAACTTGGTTCAATCGTTTCAGCATTTAACTGAAATACAAATAGTTAATAAAAAAAAAATGTGTAGGATGCTTAATAAATTAATGTTTTTCCTAATAACTCAATTTATAAACATCGAATGAAATTGTTAATGTTAACTGTTTAGTCTTATAGTCTATTACTAATCCGGTAAATATTAAAATAATTATTAGGTAGATAATTTTTCACATATAAGAGCGAACACAATTAAAAACGTAAATAAAAAGTAATACCTACGCTACGGATTGAGATGCTACGTAGTATTTTGGTAAGGCCGGTTAATGATTAACAACTTTGTTCAAAGTTGGTTTTAGCGTAGGTAGGTAATCTGTACTCCCAAGAGCTTACAATGCTTTTAAAACTTTGAATCAACTCATTCGTATTTAAGTTATTTCAATGTTTATAACTCAAAAGGTCATGTCTTAAGTTACTTTATGTATTTACTTACATAATTATTACCTACTTGATGTACGAATATGATGATTTTTTATAAGCTTCGTTAATCTTAAATTTATTTGAATTTAGAAATATTTAGAGCATAACAAAAAAACTCGTATCTGGAATTAGTACGTAGATATTTAAACAATAATTGTTGAAAACCTTACAGGAAAGTTAAATTTTTGAGGCATTAAAAGCTCTAGTTCTTTTTGGATTTTCTATAAAAAAGCGCTAATAGTATTAAAAAGCCAAAAAAGATGCTTTCTCACAAGTTCAGGGAATAACCACAACAGTATATATATAGTTTTATTAAATTTAACCTCTACGAAGTACGAACTACTAAGTTACAATTGAAAAGTACAATTTAACGAACTCCCGGCATATAAAAAGTCCCTGTTTACAGTCACCACTGAGAGCAACTCGCGAAAGAAAGACTTAATGGAGAAAACGTGTTCATACTTTCTACCCAACTTTATTTGAAACCTCGTATTTGTGCAGTTATCATATATTTTGATATTGGGAGAAATTTAATTTAAATGCATATATAAAATACATCTAAGTTTAAATAAGTTTTTATTGCTGTTGCTGAAAATTTCAGCCATTGATTAAGCAGTTATTGCGTGAATGTAGAACCGACGTTTTAATCTCTCTAATAATAATCTATGCTATTAATCCACGATTGTATGATAAATCTAACATCATCGATATTATGAGGACAAAGATTGACAGTCAGATATTAAGTTTATATTTTACCTTTATAGCTTTCGGACCACATCAATCCGTTGAGTTGTTTTAAAGATTAATCATAAATAGCAGTCGCTTTAGGAGACAGCGATTTACTTTTCTATATATTATACTGATTATAAATTACATAAAGTTATACATAGCCACTATTATTTCCCAATTTCACATAAAAGCAATCTTCCGTAGAATGTATGTCACAGGGCGCGGGGGTGTGACGTGCATGAATTATGGCAGTGGTTTCCCTCCACCCATTAATTATATGTCTCTATTCGATCTATCGGCAAGAAATCGGGTAGGATCGGGATTTTAGATTTTTTGTATTGGAAAGAAAGAAAAAACAGTTATTAGATTAGATGGTTATGTGGTAATGCTGTACATAGATATTACAGGAGAGAGAGAAGATATGTTAAAAATGTAGGTAGCTACAACAGTAGTGGAATACTTGCATGTATGCAAGTATTAATAATTTAATTATTTATAATATAGTTTCAAATACCAATTTCAGTTATATTAAGTTGTTCTTCAGTAATTCTGAATTAAATAAAATTAAACTAACGTAATTTTTTAGTTTCTTCTTGTTCGCCTTGATAGTTTGTGGTTTAACTTGTAACGTATAATGTGGTATAATTTTGTAATCGTTTACCAAAATGACATAGACGTAGTTATAACTTTAAAGAGCTTACATGCTCAAGAATTTCTTAGTTTAAATTATATTGCAAAGTTTAAAGTTTAACTATTTCATATTTAAGTTGTTAGTTGGTCGAGCAACAATTTCGCTTGTAAAATTTTTAAACTTTTCACTGCTTAATTTGTAACAAGATATTTTTTGTTTTGCCCGTTTTTGTTTTCTTACCGTAAAATTTATAATGAGCGTGAGATGAGAACATTTTTAATATCGTATGTAGAATTTTCTTAAAATATTCGCTGTATATTATGAGAAGGCAATTACACGCTGTTTCTTGGAATTTATATATTTTTCTCCGTTCGTAATATTAATTTCAGGATGTTTCTTTTATACGAGTACTACACGAGTGTGATTCTATTTTTATTGTATTGCATGTTTTATGAATGAACCTTTTTGTTATTTCAAAATACGATTTTCGTATACTTTAATACATAAAATATACTCCTAAAAAGTATACAAGATATGTTTAGAAATATATCTAGGTACAGGTATTAATATTTATTTGTCTTTTTTCCGGCTTATCGAAATTGAAGGTCTAATTGTCAATCCCTACTAATATTATAAATGCGAAAGTAACTCTGTCTGTCTGTCTGTTACGCTTTTCCGCTACCTCTCAACCGATTTGATGAAATTTGACACAGACAATGTTTAGACCCTGAGAAAGAACATAGGC
The DNA here is from genome assembly GCF_061535395.1 of Colias eurytheme. Taxonomy (NCBI): domain Eukaryota; kingdom Metazoa; phylum Arthropoda; class Insecta; order Lepidoptera; family Pieridae; genus Colias; species Colias eurytheme. The sequence goes on along the minus strand of NC_142993.1, from coordinate 390,415 downwards.
TACCTTTTATTGCGAATATACCTTTTAGGGCGAAGCCGGGGCGGACCGCTAAAATATATATAAACCCTTTGCTACGCTTTCAATTTACTCAAAGAGACGATCAATATCATCATAATTTCTTATTGGAATCTAACTCGACTGAAATTGACTAAATATACGATCATATTATTTACATCCAATCTTTATTTAGGCCCCAAGCCAGTAATTCAGCCTTCAATAAATAATTCGACTGAAGCCTCTCTAAATATTTCCTTTGAACCCTTTTAGATTACGTCCGAATAAGACGCTGATAAAATATTTTGTGGGCTCTCAGAAATTAAAGCTTGATCTAACGATGTCGATATATTTATAAGTGGTAGAGCTTGGGCTTAAGTAACCCTTATTAGCTTTGGTGGAACATATAATCGCAAAGCATCGCAGATGAAATGTGACCTCTGACTCTGTAAACTTGTTTCATTTGTGTTAATTCAGTGAAAAAGGCTGATGATGTTACGAGATGGAAATTTTGTCTTAAATCTTCGTTATTTTCAAAAAGTCTTCCTTGTTACGCCTTTAAATAAAATACCGACTCGTCAGCTTACTTCATAAAAGTGATTTATAATAGGCAATTTTATACATTCCTAATTAAAACGAAAGAGATAAAATGAGAAAAGCATCAAGAGTGAAAGAGACAGCAGTCGTATTGCGTCTTGTTTTACGAAAAATGGCGCGTATTTCATCATTCCCGGAATCCAGAAAGTTCCTAATAGATATTTAGCGTTATTGCTGAGAATACGGGAGTTTTATTCAAAAATATGATTCGACGCAGCTGTACGAAATTGAATAAAAGTTTGTCTCGTAGAAACTTTGTAAATAAAGCGAAGTGAGCGCTGCAAGCGTTTCATTTACAATGGCTTAGATCAGCTCTTTGGTAATACAAGAACTCTATCTCTTTTACGTTGTTCACTATAAATGTTTAAGCAAATCCTTGGCATACGTTCAGTTCTTTTTACCTAATAGTCCGGGATACATCGCCCATTTTTGCAAGTGATTACTATCAAGCTAATTTTTCGTGAGTAGCTTTATTTTGATGAGATGCCCAATAATTTAATGTACGAAACTCTCGATTGTGGTAGCTACCAGAGGAAACAAGGATAAAATATTTTGATTTGATGGTTCTCAAATATTAATTACTTACTAACTGAATGTTTTTTTTGTTCAATCTCAAGATAATTATCTAAATTATTCAAAAAAATATTTGTCCTACAAAATCTATGGTTTGATCAAAGAGTCCCCTTTCCAGTGTGTATCGATAACGAAGTCATCATAAATGATTACTAACAAGCTGATTTTTTTATTTTCACTTATTTAATACTTATATAATTCAACAGACATATTGTCCTACAAATTGCGTAATAAATATTTGAGAACCGTCAAATCAAAAATTTTTATCCTTGTTACCTCTGTAAGCTACCACAATCGAGAGTTTTGTACATGAAATTATTGGGCATCTCATCAAAATAAAGCTACTCACGAAAAATTAGCTTGATAGTAATCACTTGCAAAAATGGGCGATGTATCCCGGACTATAACAGTAGCATCCTTTTGTACAACAAATGCCATATCGTGACTTTAAAGAATTTTTGACACAATTTTTTTTTATTTAACTTGACTTTTCGTTAACGTAATTAAAAATTAAACACATGTACACATTATTTCTTCTTGGAATTGAATTAATACAGCACATTTTGAAGATTGCAAATCCTGACGTATAATATCACATACTATTTCCCTAGTTCAGGAATTCGTATTCAGCATTAATCCAACATGACATATAAAGAAGCCCTTCCAGTGCGATACATGTCGGATTACCAGTCACCACTACCTATGCAAAGGGGTTCGCTAGCAAAATTCCACTGTGCAGTAATTAAAAGGAATCCAGACGAAATGAAACTGCACTGCAAGCAAAGAATACTTTAATCACATGTCAAAGGAAGCAAAAGCCCCATATTTGTGTTTCTTGCGGAGGGCGGCGCTCGTCAACGTTTTAAACTCGGTTAAAAATAAATTATTTGAAGAGTAATTAAAGCGGACGCGTAAATGCCGCACAAAGCGAGCAGAGCGGTGGCTAGGGTTGTCACCATGGAAAAAAATTATAAAAAGTGATACGTGAAAAAAAAAACGTGAAAGAAAGCTTAGATGTGTTTACATATTGTTTTCGTAAACTTGCGTAAAACGAGAAATGGAATAATATTCGAAACTTCAGTAAAAAAATTGTTCTTCGATTTATAAGCTCCATATAAAGTATTTTATAACAGCCGAAATGACACGATTGTCCGTTTATATGCATTTTTATGAATGATAGTCATAACATAAGGGAATGCTTATTTTGTAAACGCGCAATAAAAATTAAGAAAAGCTAAACACGACATGGAGTTACTATGTACTACGTACTAGAGAGGGCATCGCTACTACACTCTTTGTAACATCATCGCTTAATCTAAGACTCACTAGCCGCCCCACGCGTCACACAGATTTTGTTCGTGGTGTACTCTCTATATGTAGTAATAATACCTCAATGAAACATGACAAAAATATGTCCAATCCATTTGAAAACATCTTAAGCAAAACTTAATGATAACTCATTAGTTAAAGAACATTAGTTAAAAACGTGAAAGCGTAACAACTTACAGACAATTTAATAACACTTTTGAGTAACAACTTTATTAATTTAATCTTTACAAGACATAAAAGTTAATTTACAAACGGTTGACTTGAACAAGCCTCGAACCTACTCATTAAGCAAAACTTGTCGAACGTAATTCGGTTGAAGTGTTAGTCTCTGCTTTAAATAGATTTTAATGAACTTTAATCACGCCTTTAGCACTTAGTTGAGAGAAATAATTTAATTACGAGTTTTTAAGCTGAACTAGCTGTGTGCACGTGGTTTTGTGCATATAGTAGATATCGTTAAGTCCGTTCTAGTATGATGATTAATGATTGATCGTTCTAATGATTTCAAATCGAACCTGATTCATATAAAAATGTGTGCGTGTACTAGTGTACACAAGTAAGAAGTGAAACTTCTTTATGACCTTATTTTTCAAAAAATAATTTACTATATGCAACTTTACAGAAATACGTCGAATCACGCGTGGTAGGGATAAGAAAAAGATGGCGCGTAACGGAAAAATGTCACGCGTTACAAAAAAATGTTACACTAAATTTTTTTCTAACCCCGATAAAGAAGTTTCACTTCAAAAATCAGAAAATTGGAGTAGTTTTTTTTATATTTACGTTCAATAACCATACTGCAAACTTGCTTTATAAAATGTATTTTCACACGCAAAGCCGCTTGCGCTAGTCAGTATAATATAAGTGTTAATGATTTTCGACAGCCCTACGAGAGCCCACGCAACTGGCGATATACGCACTGTGTTCAGTATATTTTATTCAGTAGGCTGTAGATAAACGTATCTACAGCTTACGTCAATCTCATACATTCGTAGTCTATTCTATTGAACGCTACGCTAACAGAAAGCCACTTGACTAAGGGGGCAGGGACCTTTAATATTGACGTTTGAATTAAGTTGCGGATTAATCTCTATTTTATGTTCGACAAATTGCGTTTCAAATCATGTGAAATGTACGGTAAATTGCGTTAACTTTTAATCTCTTGTTAGCTTATCCTTCCGTTAAATTAAATTTTAAGGTATGTTTTATAATTATGTATGATTTAAAATACACGAATTTCTTTAAATTGCATTATTAACGAAAGCTTTGAATATAATCTTAAAATAACTATTCAACCATTGTTAGCAGAATAACGTAATAAAGTCCCATTATTCTGACTCGGATTAATCTATACTTAATATTATAAAGCTGAAGAGTTTGTTTGTTTGAACGCGCTAATCTCAGGAACTACTGGTCCGATTTGAAAAATTCTTTCGGTGTCAGATAGCCCATTTATCGAGGAAGGCTATAGGCTATATATCATTACGCTAAGACCAACAGGAGCGGAGCCACGCGGGTGAAACCGCGAAGCGCAGCTAGTATATCTATATAATAGAAACACAATACAATAAGCAAAACTAAAAAAAAATTAAAACAGTTCGAGTATTAAAACGTGTATCTAACCGCGCGTTTTAGGTCACGGTTGCAAAAAGAATGACCTCTAAATAATATCACTATTAAATGACATTGTCTTTTCGTTCATAATTAAAACTACTAATGCTTTAAATATCATTACCTAATTATACCAGAAGCGAAGTTTTCACAAAGAGCTTATGCGGTATGGAGGCTCGTAATAGCGTTCTGCATTTCAGTTATTAAAATGTATCATTTAAATGTTTCCATGTTTCGGGACGTGTGTGATTAATAACGAATGTGAATTAAGCTAGGGAAGCGTATATTTCATGTTGTAATTTTGTAGGGAGGGTTCCGTTTGTGGTAATATGTAGTACACTTTTGTTGCCTATACAGGGTGTAATCGTTAAGTGTGCACAGGCGATTTTTCCGTAAGTATTAGCAGATAACAAAAAACTTTAAACTGATATCGAAAGTACTTAACCTAATGAGTAAAATGGCCGTAATAAATTTTTAAAAATAAATCGAGAAATATCAAAAAAATTATCTTTAAACCCTCCCATACATTAAGTATGAAATATGAATATCCCATATATGTACATTTAATATGAAAGATTTTAGCTTTCTTTTTCTTTTTTAGTTTTCTGCTTTAATTACTTCACAAATTTGAAGTGGCATTTTCCACGCTTTTTCCGGACATTTTCACGCATTATCCGCATATTTTCCGGAAATTCTTGACAGAATACCAGCGCTGTAGTCGCAGCTTGCTGCGATTATGGCAGAAAGCTGAGTCAAGACCCTTTTCTGGATATGCAGTGCACTGGATATGCAGTGAAATTTTCCGAGATCCCTGGCATTTTCCGGGGATTTTCCACGCATTTCCCAGACATTTTCCGGACATTTCTCAGGCATTTTTCGGGGATTTTCCAGGCATTTTCCACGCTTCTCCTGGACATTTTCACGCATTTTCCGGATATTTTCCGGACATTTTCACGCATTTCCGGATATTTTCCAGGCATTTTCCACGGTTGTCCCGGAATTTTCCACGCATTTTCCGGATATTTTCCGGACATTTTCACGCATTTTCCGGATATTTTCCAGGCATTTTCCAGGGATTTTTCAGGCATTTTCCACGGTTTTTCCGGAATTTTCCACGCATTTCCCGGATATTTTCCGGACATTTCCACGCATTTTCCGGGGATTTTCCGAGCATTTTCCACGCTTCTCCCGGACATTTTCCGGACATTTTCTCGCATTTTCCAGGGATTTTCCGGGGATTTTCCAGGCATTTTACACGGTTTTTCCGGAATTTTCCACGCATTTTCCGGATATTTTCCGGACATTTTCATGCATTTTCCAGGCATTTTCCACGGTTATTCCGGACTTTTCCACGCATTTTCCAGGGATTTTCCAGGCATTTTCCACGGTTTTATCGGAATTTTCCACGCATTTTCCGTATATTTTCCGGACATTTCCACGCATTTTCCGGGGACTTTCCAGGCATTTTCCATGGTTTTTCCGGAATTTTCCACGCATTTTCCGGATATTTTCCAGGGATTTTCCAGGGATTTTCCAGGGATTTTCCAGGCATTTTCCGGATATTTTCCGGACATTTTCATGCATTTTCCAGGGATTTTCCAGGCATTTTCCACGGTTTTTCCGGAATTTTCCACTCATTTTCCGGATATTTTCCAGGGATTTTCCAGGCATTTTCCACGGTTTTTCCGGAATTTTCCACGCATTTTCCGGATATTTTCCGGACATTTTCACGCATTTTCCAGGGATTTTCCAAGCATTTTCCACGGTTTTTCCGGAATTTTCCACGCATTTTCCGGATATTTTCCAGGGATTTTACAGGCTATGTCAGGGAAATGTCCGGAAAATGCCTGGTAAATATCTGGAAAATACCCGGAAAATGCGTGAAAATGTACGGAGAATGCGTGTTCCACGCATTGGGAATTGGGAAATGTCCGGGAAATGTCCGGAAAATTCCTGGAAAATATAGAAAGAAAGAAAAGAAAGAAAGAAAAAAAGCTTTATTGCCAACAAAAACTTTGACTAACTTAACTTAAAAGTAAACACGTATTAGGCAATCGGAACAGACTCAGCCATGCTGTGGGCTAACACCCGAACAGCGCTGATTTTCAGTCTGCCCGCGTATTTCCGAGGTCCTACATTTATATAAATACTAATAATAAAATAAAATTACATCTATAATCATCTATATCCGGAAAATGCGTGAAAATGTCCGGAAAAACGTGGAAAATGTCACTTCAAATTTGCGAAGTAATTAAAGCAGAAAACCAAAAAAGAAAAAGATAGCTAAAATCTTTCATATTAAATGTATATGGGATATTCATATTTCATACTTAATGTATATGTAGGGAGGGTTTAAAGATAATTTTTTTGATATTTCTCGATTTATTTTAAAAAATTTATTACCGCCATTTTACTTATTAGGTTAAGTACTTTCGATATCAGTTTAAAGTTTTTTGTTATCTGTAATACTTACGGAAAAATCGCCTGTGCACACTTAACGATTACACCCTGTATATTGTATCGCTATACCTATGTATTTTGATGGAAGTGATTTCGCTGACTTACTTGGCTGTTCTAATTATACAGGGTGTCCCAATATTGGTATACTAAGCGCGAAGGAACTAGTAGTTTTGCATACACTGATCACGTAAAAAATACTTAAACAACAAAATTACATCAAAATTTTTTTGCTAAATTTTTCCTGAAAATCCATGTTTTCTTCTCTAGCTTCGCGCAGCCGTCATATACCGCTTCTCTAATGTGAGCATTTTGTCTATGAAAACATAATCTTAAACGATAGCTCACGTGCTGGTGACAAAAATGGGCTGGTTGCTTGTTAGGGGTGTACACATAGAGTTTTAAGAATTCATCTATTTGAAAAAAAATGGGTCTGGAATTTTTTAAGTATTTTTTACGTACTCAACGTATGCAAATCTATAACCTCCTTTTAGCTTAGTATACCAACAGTGGGACACCCTGTATAAGATTTTCCTTTCTAATGTAAAAAAGCTGTATTTCCTGTTTCACGTTACGCATGGGGAACGCTTTAAAAATTAATGTTACAATATACGTATTGTGGGCTAATTTTACCAGGATTCAAGACATAATTTGTTATAAATAGACATTTAACAAATTGAAAGCTTCATACGCAATAAATAACTCACCAAATGTACTATATTTTGGGAAAATAGTTAAAAAAAATTATTTTCTAAATAAAAGCTCTCTCGATTTCCGTATAGTTTTAAGCTGTCTCAGATTTGAAAACTTAAGTGGAATAACGAAAAATACTATCTCTGCATCATTAGTGTGACGTATATCAAAGAAAATGCAAGCTTGCGACAAATTTGCTAGAAGCATCTGCAAGTTTGACAAATATTCCGTAAGTTTGGGAAGTGTTTCTGAAAATGTAAGATGACAAATGAGCGGTGCGCATTGCGCTGCCATTTTTTTAGGAGTTTGTGCAATGGATAATATTATGTAGATAGGGGTCAAGGATGGTTGAAATGACAGATGAATTTATTGGAAACTTGTCGGTTTGGTTTCATGAATTTATCAGGGCCAATTTTTAGTCCACAGCCTTTTAAAAATAGCATCCTAAGCTTTTATGTCACAAAATCTTAATGTCACATTTAGTTATTTTTGTTGTTTAATTATACTGTAATAATGGACTTACAAACAAGAAACGTGTGTTAGTATTAATTTAACTTCAACTTTTTGAAAAGGTTCAAATGTCTGTATTTACACTTACAATTTAGTACAAAAATAGCGAAACGAGAATGTAAAGTGCGCTAGAGGGCTCTCCACTCGGTTCCGCCGAATTTTCAGCACATTTGAGTTAATTGATATGAAACACTTTTGGCCTTGGACGGAGCTGTTATAGTGGCCGTTTAATTTTAATGTTTTACCCACATTTACCTGTGTTACATTCGCTTTCATTGCGCGCGGTTTCGTAATATTTGAAGCAGAAACACCAACAAGCAAACAGGCGTAACCAAAACGCATTGTTCTATAAAAGTTCTTGGTTACATTGTGTAGTAAATTAGATAAATATTAATCTAAGTGTGTACACGATTCAAATACAAATACACTTCTAAAAGAAGACTATTTGAATAAATGTTTAAGTTTGATTAGTGAACTGACTGAAGTATTAATGTACTTATTCTATTATTTCCAACAAAGACAGAACATTTATGCAGAGATAAAGTGGAATAAATGTTAAGACAGTACAAAGCAAAATAAGAAAAAGAAAACGTATCTAATTGTTTTATAAATTCGAATTAAAGAGCTCCTTAAAGAAATCTATTTGAAATAATAAAAATACAAGTTTGTTATTGCCCTGGTAATTGGTATAATATCTAGCCCGGAGCAAGATTCTAGTCTTAACCTCCCATTTATCTTACAGATGGATATATTAGGACGTTTATTACAAGCTGATAGTTATTTTAAAAATATACCTGAGCAATAAGGCCGTTCCCCGTTCCCCGGCACTCTAATGAGGGAGTTTTATCTTAATAGTTTTTATTGCGAACCCGCCTTTTTCTCATCGTGTTGTATATTGGCTCACTTTGTACGTTATTTTTTATCAGGTATATTTGAATTGCCGTGTGCTTTTTCATACATTTTGTTATTTTATATTTAAAGTCGCTATCACGGCTTAGAGCAATCTGTTGATGTCTGAATATGGGCGGGATGTGTTAATTTAAATTTTAGCATTACTGTTTAAATAAGTAGCTAAAATATGATTAAATATTTTAAAGAAAAGACAAAAATACTCTAAATGAGATAGTTTAAAAGTTAAAATGTTTTCGTTCGCAGCGATAGGAACGGGAGAACTTGTAAAGTTCGCTAAAAGGTTTCAAATGAAATGCTAATGAATATTAAACTTAACGTGGAAGTGTTATGTAGTTAGTATTCAGTTAACGTCTAGGTAATTTATTAATGTTTGATCTAAACTAGATATTTTATAGGGCTTTTGATGTGTTAAGATGGAGAATTGAAACGTACTGAGGACAGTATAATAATTTAAACACTAATATATTATGATAAATGCAATAGGTAGAGTGTTTATCTATTAATATAATGTACTTTATTTTTAAAAATGCCATTAGCTATGTGTATTATCTTGCCAGTGCAGCAGTGTAAAAAATAGGCCTGCTTCTCCTCCCAAAATTTTTTATAGCGCGGTTAACTTCATTCAACCTATATTTACTTTTTATTTAAATAAAATAAACAATTTTCTTTTGGGGTATTATTTGCATTTATAATTTGCACTTGGCGTTCAAATAAATCTTTTCTTTCTTATTGTTTATGCGCAAATAGGACAATTAACGTCTTCTGAAAAATCGTAGAACAATTAATTAAAGACAAAAGACTTGCACTTGAGTGAAATGCTTGCACTCGGCTAAAATTGTTAATTATTTTTACACAAAGTACAATGGCAAAGAACTGGGAAATTGTTTTAAGATTATTTTTAATAATTGCTAAGTATTATAGGTTACTATTTGGTTAGTATGAAAAAAATGAAGAATCTTTATATAATATGTACCTACATAAATAATAGTAATGATAATCCTATCCTACTAATATTGATAAGTTTGTGAGGGTATGTTATGGCCTATGGGTGTATGTTTGTTTCTCTTTCACGAAAAACTACTGAACCGATTACAATGAAATTAAGCACACATATAGAGGGTAACTTGGATTAACACATAGGATAGGTATTATCCCGGAAATCCCACGGGAACGGGAATTATGCGGGTTTTTCTTTGAAAACGCTGGCGAAGCCGCGGGCGGAAAGCTATAGTGCTATATAATCTTACAAGCAGTCGCTTAGTACGTAGTAGTAGTCTTTTTGTATATTAACCAATTACCAAGTCCAGATTTTTACGAATACTGTAATAAACGTTTTCTATCAATTCTATATTACGATTTAAGCATCATAGAAATAGTCACGAAGGAATTTTCCTTCACCGAAAGGCGACCAAGTTACATTACAGTCATTATATACCAAATTCTCACAGGAAAGTCTCGCTTAACAAAACCCAGACAATGATAAAGATACATCTCTCGAATAAAAGACAAGAACTGTTAACAGTCCTCGCTAATTTCACCCAAAGGGTAATTACAGCCACTGGCTCTTAATTACAGGACACAATAGACCCTGTATCAAAGGATTGTAGATAATTAACAATTAACGTGAAGTTAGTTGCGCTTCCGAGTGTTACTTGCAAAGGCTGTCGCAACTGAATAATGTTCTCACAGTTATTCGTGTTAATTACGCTGTTACATGCAGATTTTAGTTGTGTGATTTGCTGCTAATTGAGACGTAATGAGCTGTTTTTATGTTTGTTGGTTTAGATGGTCTTATCTTAGGTTTTGTAAATAACTATTAATCTACTAACCTTAAAGTCGCACGAAATGTGACTTCAACGGTGAACAATCAGTTTGTAATTGAAAATTATTCATGTACCTTCCTAAAATTATAAAATTAATAAAAACTCCAAAATATACAATTACCTATTAGCGCTAAGATTAAACTCTAGGTACATACCTGTTACCACGTTGCGTAGCACCTGCATGTTGATTTAACAAAATATAATAATGCAATATTAACTAAGTACGTCACCACTTCAGTACAGCCAGGCACAATTACTTTATTCACATAACGACCAAATCTCGCATTATGAACAAAACCACGGCGTGTTGTTTATTTCAATCGAATATAAAACAATTAAAAAGCAACCGAAACTTCCCGTGAAGTGCTTATGAAAATACGAATGAATCGTATAAATTAAAATAGCACGCGATCCGCGCGTGATTACCGCGACAGACGACTGACAACGTCTTTTCACGACTACCCTCACTCTGGCTGAATTGAACACATCGCGTCCACTAGCTACCCTCAATATAATAATTATTTTTGTTCTATTCCGAACAGCAATGTTATTAAAAAGTAAACAATAAACAAGATTTAAGTATCATGTTCTAACACATAACTTCTACGTGCAACCTTTATATTAAGAATTATATAAAAGTATCCTGGAATTCCACGTCAAAACTTGTACGTTACATTGCATGAAATAACGCCTTACTTTATCCAGCGTACCCATATAATATATTGTTGGCACTATTGCTACAATCTGCCGACGCGTTGTCGCAAGATTACGTTCGAGAGGCGCTCGATGAAGTGTCACGATCTAATAACATTGTGCAGTAGCGTGCACATTTCGCTTTTATTCCTTTGGAATTACACTCCCGTTGCTCTTGCAGTTTTTATGTAATGGATAACGATTTTGATACTTTCAGTGTTTAAAAGGATGTTGGGGAACGGAATTTGCTGAACTGTATATGAAGTAATATGATTTACATACTAAGGAAATTAGGAACTGAAATGATTAGTTTTAAACATCAATTCAGCAGATTTTATTCTAGTTAAGAATGATGTACACACCGTATTCATCTTTCAACGCGTCGAAATTTTCACAAAAGTTTCAACAAATATACAAGTAGATAATTTTAATTTTCAATTACCGTCTTTAAAGACAAATACACACTTTTTTATACATCTTGTGGTATCTATTATGCTCAGATAAAACGTTTTACATCGTACAGACGTTTCCCATTTCTTCCTAATGTTCTCAACAACTCGAAATTTCTTCGTCGTTGTTTTGACCCCGCAAATTGCTTCCCTAATTCTATGAAATTGGCCTGTAAATTTAACAACTTTAACTGCACTCAAGGAAATAAACACGTCTAGAACAGCGCATGCTTCTGGATTCTACAGTCTCTGCAGGGTCGTATAGATATATTACTATAGTGCAAGCACGTAGGTCATGTAGTGGGTTTATGTTGGTGAATTATTTGAGCAATGGTGTAAGTTTTGAATGCGAGTTCCGGGTGTACGTTGTTTTGTATATAGGGAGTATTATGTGATGGTATAAAGTTTTATTAACTGGGAGTTCCTGTGGGAGACATTATAATGTCTTCTCTATATGTATAGAGCAGCCGTTTCAGAGAACTATGTGTTCTCTGAAACGGCTGCACATGTTCTCATGAAATTCTGAGAATCGGCCAACAACAACAACAATTTTTATATAAATAACAAAATTAAATTTAATTCATATTATAAACGATTTTCAATAAAAAAGTAAGTAAATATTTAACGTATAAAAGGCAATTTCTCGTATCTTGAAGCATATATAAGGATCATGAATGCAAACAAGATTTAATAGCTTTTTCTGTATAAAAAGATTGTTACATAATAGTTTTCAATATTATAAGCTATAAGCGATCTTTTCTGTTGACTCACAAGGGATTTGTATCCCTCTTAAAACTGTTTACAAAGTATTCTCTTGGGCTTGATTTTGCGCGAGCATTATTTTATTCTGATACTAAATACTTTTTAACAGTCTTGAATGCGATTTATCTTGACTAATATTATAAAGCTGAAGAGTTTGTTTGTTGGTTTGCTTGAACGCGCTAATCTCAGTACTACGAGTCTGATTTGAATAATTATTTCACTGTTAGTTAGTGCATTTATCGAGGAAGGCTGTACAATATCATGGTAAGACCTTTAGGAAGAGCAATACGGGGCACAACTAGTTCACTATACAATAATTATAAGGCGAGGTATTTCAACGCGCCGTTTGCGCTCCTCGCTCCTCGCGTCGGCTGTCAAGAAAACGCTGGGCAACGTTAAGTTCTGAGATATAATATATTGTATTTAATAATTACAGGGCTTCAGTTGAAAACCAAAATTTAGCAAGTTTTCTGCAGTACATCAAAATACATATCCTTATATAAAAATTATTTGCAAAATCAGAAATTTTATTATTAAATAATTCTTTTTCGATTTTTATTTTAGCCTATTTTTATGATTTTATATGATCGAGCAAAATACACGTGGTTGTGTAACAAATTAGCACACTTTTTCGGCAATATCTTGAAGTGTATTGGTTATTTTTTCTAAAAGCGTCATATAATTGCAAATACATGAAAAATTTGATCTTGCAAACCAATTTTACTCCGCTTCGCTGACGGGACTCCCCTTAACGTTCCGTCAATAGCTACTATTAAGTATTCTGTGGTTAGGTGTACAAATCTGTGAATATAATTCAATATAGTGACCTAACTAAAACACGTATTCCTTACAATAATTCATGTGAATGTGGATAAGATATAGAAATGCCATTATGTGTGAAAGTTTACCGATTAAGGAAACAATGTTTTGTGAGAGCTTCGAGATGGTTTCGAAGTGTCTCGTCCTGAATTATTCATTCACTGTTCGTATTGCGTTCGCAAAATGTCATTTCGTTTCATTATTATGGACGTACCCTGAAATAGATTGTGGTGGAAATACTTTTTTCGAAATGTATTGCAAATTGCTTGTAAATTGTTACTTAGCGTTGTCTTCGTTGATTGACATTGTGTTGTTGTTATAATTTGCATTATTTAGTCTACTATGGGCTTGTAGCTCTCTGTGTGTCTTGCACTGTCAATGGATAAATCGCTTAATTATTTTCTATAAAATTAAAAGCGCTGGAAGATATATTCTGCTTACATATTACTTATACTCGTTTAACTATTGATTGTTAGGTACTTTGCTTTTCTGTAAATTTACTTAAAAAAATTAATCAGCTTTTAAAAATGTAAAAAAGGATTTATTTTAAATATTAACGCGTTACTAAATTTCAATATAAAAATATTGTAGTTTATTCCTTTATGCTATTGAGATAGCTTTGATAGAGCCTTTTAGAAAATGTTTGTTATTTCATGCGTTCATATTTGATCGATATTTTAAAAACGTTTTACAATAATTTTGTACGAGAGTATTTTTACTTTTATAAAAATATTCTGTTGGTGATACATTTTACCTATTCCTGTACCTATACCTGTTTCAAAAGGTAACAAAAGTGGGCATATTAAACACAAACCGATGTGGTTATTAATATTTACATACTAACATATTTATTAATTTAATTTAGCAAAACCATTTCGAATGGTTATTACGGTTACAATGGTTCATATAATATCGGTTACGGTACCTTAGGGGACCTCTGAGGGTCTCTAAATACATAGGTATAACATAAACCTTGCTTCGATTGTATCTTATCTTTAATATATACCCTGCAAGGGTCCGTCCAGTGGTCGTTATGTCTTTTGATATAGGATTTATGACATGCTGACGCAAATTGTAAAGTGGTTGGAGTTTTTAACTATGTGAGAGTATAGGTTTGATTTTAATGACTGGAAATAAATAAATATGTTGCCAGATTTAAATAGTGTTTTCTCGTAGAAGTAGTTACCTATCATATGTATTAGTTGCTTGTCTCGGTTCGGGGGTTCACAAGGAATAGAAACAAAAGCGAAATCTCACCTATGTCACTCAGGATTACAAATACATACATACAAGATTTTGGTGAAATAATTTTGGAAATCCATTGGGTATGTTGATTTCATTCGTTAGAAACATTCAAAATTCCTAAGCCAAAATTGTTTTAACATACCATTAAAATAATAGATATGTATATGAAATGTTTGTTTATCTGTGGTCTAGTTTTGATAGCACGAGCTTTGCTTATTTAGGGATGTAGTTTGAGCTGTGTGGTGTATTTGAGAATGTTATATTTACTCGTATGTTTTGGCTTTGTTTGTTCATAGAAATGCATATGTTTCGCTTGTGGTATTTGAACTATTCAATTGTGAAAATACAGATCTCTATACATCTAGATAAAAGTATATCATGAGTTGAATCACAGTTCAAAATTGTTTATTTGTTTGGAACCATCGTCGTAACAACATCTTAATTTCTAATATTATTAAAAGTATACCTTTTTACTCACTTAATTTTATAGCTGCGATAATTTGTAAACGATTTTTCTACAAAGAAAGAAACAAAAGACGTATGTAATTACTCACAAAATAAATATATAGCCATTATCAGGCAAGCAAAAAAGTTTAATACAGGTACACAATCCTTAAGTAAAAGCTGCTAAAAGGATGCAAAGCATACTACAAAAGTATACATGCACTTCACAAGCTCAGTGCAGTTATCGTGATCTAAACTTGGCGAGAAGTTACACCTCCAAGGGATTTTATACACTAAGGATCGAGTTTATTGCGTCTAGATAACTTATCTATGAGCTTCCTCTCTCTATAGTTATATAAGTTTAATAGTGGCTTTACTTTATGAGATAGATAATACCGGTTTAAAGATACAGTTAAGTTTAAACGACAACTATGGAGTTTCTTGCCGGTTTTTCTCCAACCGGAATCGGTGGTAAATGTAAAAAATGTTATGACGATTCAATAGTGCTTTTATAAGAAGTCTAATTGAATAAATAAATGTTTGAGTTGGAGTTAGTTATTGACGGAGAAATACAGACAGTACAAGTACAGAAGACTAATAGTGAAAATGTTAAAGAAAATTAATCAGTTTTAAATAATGCTTATTACATAAATATGGAAGCATGTTGCAAAAAATGGTTGTCTGTAAAGTCGGTTTACTGACGATAGTTGAACGTGACAACGTCTCAAAGCCGATTGTGCTTCTTTATCGCTCGTTCCGCGCTCTCGCTTGCACTTCAAGCCTTACATGGAACGCCTCAGAGTGAGGTAACGCCGCATGAGTCATGTTTTTTCGTGCGTGCAGCCGGCTCTATCGATTTATAAGACGTTGACACGTCAAAAATTATCCTACAAGAGAGCGTCACGTTTCTCATCATACGTAAATATAATGTAGGTAATGTTATACCTACGTGTTATGCATGCTGCGTCACGCACGCATGGGGTTAAGTACCATATTAAATATCACATAGTTTCAAAAGACAGATTCACAAGAGTATATTCATATATATACACAGTCACTTTTGTCGAAGATGTGCATTTTTTATGACGCTATAAAGATGTAATACTAGAAATAACTAGACATTATCACATCTGTAACATTATATTGAAGTTTCAGCATCTGTCAAGCAATATTATCGAGATGAGTATCGTCAAATAGGCGTTAAGAGATGGCAGCGAGCCAAAACCCGGCACCTGTTGTCAATGTTCCTCCTGGCACATTTACTTGA
Organism: Colias eurytheme; assembly: GCF_061535395.1. Taxonomy (NCBI): domain Eukaryota; kingdom Metazoa; phylum Arthropoda; class Insecta; order Lepidoptera; family Pieridae; genus Colias; species Colias eurytheme. The sequence goes on along the minus strand of NC_142993.1, from coordinate 374,237 downwards.
GATAAATATTTATTTCCAACGATGCTGGGTCAGCTGCTATCGCTGAGTTGTCGTAGGTCTGTTAATTGGGTTTCGTGGCTCTGGTAGAACAGAATGAAGTATAGTGTTTTTCGTATTTGGAAAAAGGTGTTTGTTTAATCTATATTACTTTTATAATAGGTCTCCTTAATATTTCCAAATTCTGATAAGATTCATTGGGTTTCGATGTGATTTGATAATACTTTTTACTACATTTAGAAAAATATTGCAATTATCAAAAATTTAACTACATATAATAGGTAAGTACCATTCATAAGTGAATGATATAAACGAACATAATCCCATAGAGATTCATATTACTAGCTGCTTAATGCAAATTCAACCGCATCAGTAAATCTTTTATTGCTTTTATAAGGGAAAAATATTAAACTTAAATTGAGTATATATATATATTGTAAGGAATGATTGAAATCTGTTTTCTATCACAGAAACTAGAAATAGAGCGATTGTCACGATTCTACCGTATTTTATTGACTATAAGTCGATACGGAGATATCAGATAAAAGCAATTCGTTCGGGACATCATTAGTTTTGAACCGTATTAAAGGAGATATTGCCTTTGATCTGCGATGTGAAAAATACGCTTATATTTGGGCAAACGTTTTCTATTCTAGAGTTTCTGTCTGTATCCATCAATGTAATATGAAATTGAAGATTTTCCCGTCAGATCAAAATCAGGATTCATGTAACAAAAAAAATTAAATACATAAAGAAATTGTATTTTAACTTATTTAGGTTCAAATTTTCGTTGTAAGACAATTAAAGTTTGTAAATTATAAACTACACCTTACGGTAAAAGCCCCTCCTATCTCCCGGCCTTATAAAGTTTTCATCTAGATATATTAAACCCTCATTCCTTACCGAGATTTGTTTGTCAAGCTGCTTGATTGTAATCTCTGATCCGAGGACAAATGAGAAATGTTTGGAGATGTGAAAAAAAAGTTATCTGTCAATGTCACTTTTGCCGCCTTTTCGCGTTACCTGGTAATGTCAAGTTTCGCATTGCAGAGGTTTTAGCGCGCTAATTCGACCGCGCGATTTTATCTATGGTCTCTAATGTGATTAGAGGAGGCGATTTAGACAAAGGCCAATCAAAGGCCTTCGAAGTAATGTTCTGTTGGTTCTATTTTAGTTGTGGCGTGTAAAAGAAAGCTTATAGTAGCAATCGATCGTGTAATTGAGGTTGTTTGCAAAAAACTTTATGGTTAAGGTTTATTCAATTGTTGGATACAAGCTTATTATAACAGTCAAAATATCTTCGTATATCTGTAGATTATACTTTTATCTTCCATTTATTTAATTTAAAAATATTGTTTATTTATAATTGATTGAATTTAAAAACTCTTTGACAATTTAAGTTCCGACAGATTTATTCTCTACTTTATAAAAATGATTAAGCGTCCGGAGCGTTGGATTAAATATAAGAAGCAGAATAAATCCTATAAAACTGTAAACAATACAGAGATAGTCACGCGGATTATCCTCTAAAGCCATTGTAATACTTAATAAGATTTCGCTTCGTCTCTCTTATAGAGAAACAGTTGCTGTTGATGGACTTTTCGAAATTGAAATTACATTCAATGAAGTTTAATTTCCTCATTGAATGGTCCAGTCGAGATCCAATTTTCTCAATAAATAACGTCTATTAAGGAAACACGACACAATATAAGTACGCTCGGGAGTTGAAAGAATGGACGTTATTTGTCTTTGCAACGGGTTTGCGTTTTAATCCAGTGTTTAAAGTTTAATCAAGTAAATTCTTGTCAGATATAATTGTGTGATCTGTTATATGAGAGGATTTTATTTTATTTATGTTTGGAACTGAATGCAGCTTCATTTAATAAAATCTTAGTTCATGATTGACGTATTATCTCCAGCTTTCTCCGTATAGGTGTCTGCTTTCTTTGTATTCTTACCGTGTTCCTCGATAATTGAACAACGTTTAAGAGGTTCATTTCATATCAGTATAATGTAATTAAAAAATAGTACACAGGTTAATATAAATAGTACAAATATAAATTCAGCTGCGTAACATTTCATAAGTAAAACATTAAAAACAATTCTTGGGCTATGTAAGTAGAACAACGCAATTCATTGTACATAATTCATATACAAATAATTATTTAACACATTGTGTACTTAATTAAAAATACGTACACAATAACTAAAGAAATAGCAGAGGTTTTCTACACTACAGCATTATAATTATAAGGTAAATAGTAAGGGTAAATTTTGTAGAGCAATGCTAGATTCTAACGTCACAGCTCTTTTTATAATCTTAACGAGATTTTAAATGGCTTTATTGTGTGTAGCAAAAGGAGTCGTGAAGCTTTGAAATAAGATTCGGTTAGCTTTGAAATAGAATAACATAAATAGGGAGGGTGGGTGTTTTTCGAAGTATTAGGTACATAGCAATGTGTTGTATTTTTTTTATAAGATTGTGGTTTTTCGTTTATATTACATGTCTGTTATTTGGTAAGAAACATTGCAACTCATAAATCAATTTAGTTTTCATTGACGAATTTTATCTCAATTTATAAATACCTTAAATTTTACAATTACTATTTCCCACAAAAGTTGTTAGATTTTGAGGTTGAGAGTATTTTAAAATATATTTCAACCGTATGTGAATCACATAGTATCACTACCTGCGTATTATATTGTTATTATCACTACATAGTATAAAACAAAGTCGCTTTCTCTGTCCCTATGTCCCTATGTATGCTTAAATCTTTAAAACTATACGCAACGGATTTTGATGCGGTTTTTTTTAATAGATAGAGTGATTCAAGAGGAAGGTTTTAGTATATAATTTATTATGTTTTAGACAAAGCGGGCGAAGCCGCGGGCGGAAAGGTAGTCATTCATAATACATTCACGATTATACACCCAACGGAAGACAAAAATTAACCCTACCTTTATAAGCAGGGTTTCACTAACGGATCCGTAGCTAATACGCAATAATAAACTTTGGAGTTTAAATTAATATAATTTTATAATAAACAAACTTCTCTTTTCCGCAGGTAAGCAATTATGAGTGAGGAGCGAGCCTTAACTAATTACAACTAACTCGCAAAACAACGAAGGCTTCAGGGGTGAGTCGGTTTCAATTTTATAATATCCTGTTCAGAATTTGTAAGTTCGGCGGGCTTGTGATGGATTCATGTTTTTGACACTAGTTGAAGGTACGGTACTTAAATGTTTAGGTTAATTGATTCAGGGGTACATTAAAAAATGATAAGTTTCTTTAATACATTTAATTACGTTACCTATATTTATTTTGTACAAATTCAATACAAATTCTGAACAGGATATTATTGTGTAGTTCTTTAACAACTCCATCTACATTACATCTCATCAAACTATAATTCTGACATAAAGAAAGTTTCCAGCGTTTCGATGTTTATACCAGGATTTTAACATAATAATGATGAACTTCTTAGAATACTCGTATTATTCACAAAACATATTAGGACAAAAGATTCCCTTTCTATCTAAACGAACCCATTCTAAGCGTGTCGCTAAAAGGAATAAGATTACCAAATACGAGAATCACGTATGCCCTGTCCTCTCTAGCTGGAAATAATTGAATCTACGATCAGTTGGAACGTGTTAGCGTCGCTGATCATAAGGCGATTACGGTGACGTCATCGATCTAGTGATCGGAAGGTTATGTAAGTTACTATGTCCCAGGTTTATGGGCTGGTATCGTACTGTGACTTCTCTGCTCTGTGGCCTCTTCTTATATTAAAAAGTTGAAAATTGTGGAAATACTATCTAAAGTTTTCATTTTGTTTATATTCTGCATCATTACAAAGAAATAAAGTTATTACCAGAAACGTTTTCTTTCATTATTGGAATACATTAATTTATCTTAAATGTAGCAAATGAACGTCTCAGCTAAATGCTACGAAACGCTACGAAACATGATCGAAACAGCACTGATTTATATACTTGTTGCGGTAACTGAGGTTTAATATACCACTATATACTCATTAATTTATTATTCAACGATGGATTGGTATGACAATGGTGTAGCATATGTTTAAAAGTTGAATATATGATTACAAATATTTCTGTCACGATATTTTACTTCTTATCGAAATTAAAATCTTTATTTAGTTCTTTAAAGTAAAGTGAAATTATAAATATTACACAGATAAAGAGGTGAGCAAATTGCGCTGGCAAATAGCTCGTTATAATCTTATGAAAATAAGTGTGCTTAAGCGTGATGCGATCTTTGAGCGTGCAATCTAGCTTATCGATTATCGAAATCGCGAATTTCACTTTACTTTAAAGTATTACTTTCTTAATTTATTCGCATATAAATAGGTAGGTATAGTTTTAATTTACTCTAGTGGAAATTAATTGAAACGCCCGCATTAAGTCTTTCGAAGTGAACACAAAATGAATAATTACGCTACAGACACAAGGTATGCACATGCCATATGCTAAGACTTTAAACATGATTTTAACATTCATGAAATGAGTGCGCATTTAAATACACGGCGGAAGTAAAATGACAGTGTCGACTCGTACTCGGTAGCGAATTTAAAAGGCAAAATCGGACTCCCATGAATATTCACCTGGAAACCGCAGCGAGCCTGCTGAGTGTTGACGTCACTGCACTTTTGTTTTAGCGCGATATTCACTTCCTTTTGTGGGAAACGTTAGATGAATTGCGCAGAAATATCAAACTTGACAGGCCACGTAAGTGGTGTGAATGTGAAGTGGGCGAATTGTGAGGTGGAAGGTTACAATGGATACGCTTTCCAAACAAAGATGTATGGAAAAAAATAAGATGTGTGTTTCTTTTCTGAAAAAGCGAACTAATAAATCTAACTGGGTCGCAAAAAGATCACGACACTATCTATGTTATGATAGAAATAGGAACGATGAATAAAACATTTGTTTATAAGCATTTAGGTACTATGTAGTCTGAAATATACTTCTTCAAAATAAAAATGATTTAATATACCTATTTAATATTTAATTTATAATAAAAGTTTTAGTAAAAAGGATGAAGAATTATGACCCATTTGTTACGTATAAAAAGTAAAAGTATTGTCGGAATACACCCTTCAAAAAATTCTATTGTGAACGATTGTTCACTGTAAAACTTCTCAGTATTGTTCAACGCAAAAGTTAGAGACATTTTTTGTTGAATTTTGTGCGTGTACTTATAATACAATCATCAAAATGTTCTTTTCAAGGTTTAAATACAAATCTCTTTTATAAATAATCCTTTTATATTTGTTCTTTCTTACTTCAAGTAATTTCAGAGTGTCCACAAAAAGTTGTACAACACGATTCGAAAAAGACTGAAAAAAGTTTTTTAATTAATAATTGTTTGAGTTGAAATTGATTCTACAAGTTTGGTTTTATTATTCACTAAATAGTATTTATGAAACAAACGGTTTATACAAGATTGTTGCTTTATTGGAAGCGCATTACGAGCAATGTAATTAATATGAATTAATAGAGCGCAATAAATCTGTATACGCCGCTCCATAAACTTCATCAATCTCCGTCTAGTTAATCCCATTAGATGAATGTATTAACGCTTCCGTTTGCGATAAATGTATGCTTGGACGATCAATTTGATATGTTTTGTTATTACTTATTCTGTCTTTATGCGTATTTATGTGTTGTGCTTTGCTGTTATTTAGAATGAAAGCTAAATAAGAATAATGTAACAGACACATTTCTAGATTCGTTGTTCGTCGATTCGTGATTAATAAATAGTTAGAAATGAAATCGGTAATAAACAAAAGCTTATATTCAATTTTCTATGCTTTATGAGATAAGACGTACTAGGTAGAGACAATACTGCTACACTATTCATATAATAGACACGCTACGCGTTTGTGCTACGATTGTAGCAATGTCTACGAGCTTCGTAGCATGTTATCGGTATTGAATTATTCATTGAATTTGAAGAGATCGTTCTGTCTTGGTTTTAATATTTTAACATATTTGCTGTAAGAATTGTTTTAGAATATTTATCGCTTTAAATTTCCCCGATTTTAAAAGTAAAATTGATTTTCTGGATGTTCTTTGTATTAGTCTGATATAACTGTAAAACACGAGAAAGAATTGAAACTTGCATCGTGTGTAAAATTTCACGATGCTGTGCAAGTTTCAATTCGATTTTCGTGCGAAGCTTCATTGATTAAAATCCAATCTTTACTGTAATATTTTTCTTTAACTTTTTGAGTGAAAAAAATTATTACTGGAGCCTCGGTTACTTGTCTCGATCACTGATAACATATAGACCTTTGTGCAATAATATATAATTAAAGAAATATTCGACACTTTAATTAGTAGTTTGACACTAATTAATATCGCATGTCTTTTGTAACTCTATCGCAGTTGCTCTACAAAGTTATTCAGTGAGGTGCTAATTATCGGTTGCTTGTTGTTGTAGTGTGGATAATGAGACCAAGTTCGGAATCAAAGACTCGGTAACAAGGTGTGACGTCACCGTCGCGGTAACTTTAAATAATTTGATAGAGCCGAGCGAGGAGACTGATAATAAACAGGCTTCTGTGTGAGAGTTCAACAATGCGATATTATTATGAAATTCTTAGAGGGTGAAATTCAAAATTCCAAGCTTATACGGTTGAAATTCCAGATCTAGTAGGTAAATAAATTAGTTTTCTTATACAATACATGATACGAATAAGTCGAAAGACTTGGTAATATACCAGTAATACAGATCTTTTGTTATAAGCAGTTGTTTTAATACAATAAACAGTAGATTTCGTAGCTTTTGTCTTCGTGGAATCTCCCAGTACGAATAACTCTCTTTGTGTTCGTAGACGCTGCTACGGCACGTAGCACCTCTACGGAGATAAATAGACTCGCTCTGTGCTTTTCGTTCACGATATTCTATTACGAGAGCATATTACTCGTTTAGTTCATATATCATTGTTACGCTAAATCTAATATAGACATAAATTTTAATTTATAAATTGTCAATAAGTAGTTTCATAGCAATTACAATTCTCGGTTCGTGAATAAAGTTACATTTTCCAATAGATTTTTTAAATACAAATTAGTCATAAAGGTTTATTGGAACAAATGTAATCTAAGATTCCAATAAAATTTTATAAAAACGGATTCTCTTCACAAATATTTCTTATTCTACCCCCATTTAGTATCCAATCAATATAATGAAAACTTTTGTGAATAATTGAATAAACATTTTAATAAATTGTTCACATTATTTTAATTTACCGCTCTCGCTTCTGAGACCCAACCCTTAGTAACAAAGTTTGTCTACGAAACTTGAATAGTTGGTAGCAGAGAGGTGAGAACTCAAATGTCTTCGTTAACTACACGACAAGCATTGAGTTATGAATTATATGCTTCGGATACATACACTATACAGGCTAAGCACGTTGTACATTATATGGTGTACCTTAGCGTTAAATTTACATATAGATCGCTTCTTGGTTTAAGTTGTCTATTTGTGCATTTTATGTGATGTTATGATCATCCCACTTGTATAAGGGTTAAAGAATATTATGTTTTATAATAGCATGGAGTCGGTTAAAGGTGTATGTAATACCGCATCAATATAACCAATACTTAAATCCTCTTTATGATTCGAAAGCTTAAAAATAACATAACAGTAAATAAAATAAAATATTCCAAAAGGAAAATCGATCAAATAAATATGAAATTTATCTCCAAAAGAAGAAACGACGGTATTTTATTTCAATCAAAAAGTAACAGTACCAATTAATTTAAAGAAACAGAAATATTCATTGCGAGCGGAGCAATCGCGAAGCCAAAAGGTGCTCCAAATATTATCTCGCCAAACTCGTATTTTCGTTTAATATCTCAAATAAAATATTTTATATCCGACTACTGTGGCGGTATATGAAAATTACAATTAATGACAAACGCCAGGCGTCGCCGTGTAATTAAAGTGTAATTAAGGCCTCATAAATGTTATTTAACGGTTTTTATTACAGCAGCGATCGACTGTGACTGACAGCCACTTTGATACCTCCATTTTGTAATGATTTAAAATAGCTCTCAGTTTTGTTCAATGGATTTTGAGCGCAACTTTATTAGCTTGGAAATTAAGTATCGATTTTTTTATTACGTTGGTAAATGGTTCGATTGATCTTTTTATTTGATTCGTTGAACGTTTATAAAATGTTGAACGTAGTTTTAATAATTAGAAATGGTATTTGCGTTGCTTTAAAATATTGTTTTTTGACAAGAAAATAAATTCGCCTACTGCTTTAGCCAAACAATAATTTCTTGTAATCTATTTACGTCGATTAATGAATACCAATAAGATTGGCATACATCGCATTTAAGATAGTTAATTCGAGCTGTTTGATCAGAATTGTTTTACCTACTTAATAAATGGCGCAGCTTTGTCCCTAAAATTTAAAACGATTAAATAATGTAGATATATAGTATACTTTATGGACATAGAGATACAGATATATATGAGGAATATAAAATAGCAAATTCTAGACGAAATTGCACCTAAAATATGTAATATTTTAATAATAAAAACAACCCTATCCACACATAGATGAACACACATGAAACAAATATGATAATCAAGTGACTGGAAATGTCTGTCACTGTTGGCTCACCTCAACCGCACTCAACGTTGAGAGCCCTCCACTGTCCCGACAGGTGGTACGGGGTGCACGCACTAGGCTTAAAATATAGTATGGGGAGTTGTTTGGATGGTATAGTCATGTGGGTATGGATTGCTCATGCTTTTCCATAACATGTTCAGAACATTTTGGCTTTGGTAACTTTTAGGTGTTTTTTCTAACAAGTGAAGAGATGAAAAAGAAAAATATTTTTTATAATGACATACCTAAATCAATCATTTAGCAGAATTAATTTTCTATGCTGCATAAAATAAAATAAAAACCTACAATTAGCGAACTTTGCAATAATGAACAAAATTTACAAGTTCGATTAAACATTACATAATAAATGAGGCAACAAGAGTTGCTCACTGCCAACTATCTCTCGATCTCAAACGTACTTGATGCAAAGCTTTTTAATAAAGTTTAAAAAGCGTTTGCCGATAAGTTTAACAGGTACGTGGTATTTCAACAACATAATATAATAAGTCGGAAATTACTTTTTTGCACGCCATTTATAGTGACAATACCTATATGTGATAAACATATTATTTAAAATAGTTCTAATAGACACCTTAGTAACCATAGGTACCTATACAAGTGAAATAAAGATATTTGATTGGAGAGTTCGTTGGTAGTTTAACATAAAAACTGTGATACAATTAATTTATTCGATAGTTTTTAACGTGAGATATTTTATAGATAAAGGTTTTTTTTAATAATGAGATAAAGTTACTTTACATATTGTTTTTGTTCGAACATAACGAAGCTTCTAACTTTGTCTATAAAATAACATGAATGTAAAATTATTTTATCTACTCGCTTGCGTCGAAAATTTGTAGTATATTTCAGTAACGATACACCTTCATAGTCTAACTTCTACCTTCAGGGATACATATGTATCGGAGTTCATTTTGTATTCATGTTTACAATTTTTGCGTAACTTTTTGCTATAAATAGCTTTCAATTCTGTGTCGTACAAGGAAAGTTTTTGAGTACGTTACAGCGTAAGAATGTTTGTTCTTATTCAGACTTCACTTTGAACTGTTTCATAACGGAAAATGCTGGTGTTTTGAAGGATAATTAAGACTCTAAAGTTAGGTAAAAGGTTAAAAAGGTTAGGTTACGTTTTAACCAGACTCAGTAATTGGATTATGTTCTTCAAGTATCACTTATGTATGCAGGTATGTTTCTTTGTTTGTGATTCATGGTGAATTTTAGATTGAGAACTATTGTAACGGCAAATTTTTGGCTTAGAAATAACATTGGCGTAGTTTAAAACTAACAGCCTTTTTTATATTTATGAATTGTGATTTGTGATTTAATGCCTCCATAAAATTAAATACATCAATATTATTTTAGTACCCCTTTACCCTCATTTTAATGGTACATCCTTTTCAAACTTATATTTATAAAAGACTAGCGGTCCGCCCCGGCTTCGCCCGTGGTACATATTTCGCAATAAAAGTTAGCCTATGTTATTTCTCAGGGTCTAAAGATTATCTCTGCCAAATTTCATCAAAATCGGTCCAGTAGTTTATGCGTGAAAACCATACATACATACATACATACATACATACAAACCTTTCCTCTTTATAATATTAGTATAGATTAACAGCAAACTCTTGCCAAATATCCAACATTGGGTACCGAATGATTTTCTTTAGCCAATTTAATTTAAAGGCGAAGGCTTCGTAGTAAATGTAAACGTTGAAATTGAGTAACGGCAAACAAATCCCCTTCGTGAATATTTACTAAGATATAATCCTTTTAGGAATTCGTCTGAGAGATGCGCTTGAAGAAATTTGCGTAGGTTTTCGATGGAGCAGGGTGGAAAGGTATTGTTCGTAGCTTTTTACTTTCCTTTGATTTTATTGATGTGGAAAGTCTTGATGAGAAGGTACAATTTGTTGAAATAGATTTTTGTGTAATGTTTTCAACCATGATAATCCGTTAATGTCTTCTCAAAGAAGTAAATATTGTTTATTTTTTGTTACGAGTATGGGTGTATTTTTTTAACTACGCCTTTTGTTTTATTTTGATTAAATCGCTTCCTAGCACTCGCACAAATCTCATATTATAATATAGCCAACCTTATGTAGCTACTCATAAATTTTTCAGTTTGTTCGGCTTCATTTAATTATAAATTGATAAGTATAGATTTTCTGAAGGCTCAAGATTACGCGAGGCATTCGGATCATCAACAAAAATGGCAATAAAGTCGAGTTACAAGTATCTAAAGGATCAGCGGTAAAATATAAGGATATTTCTCGGGAGGAATTAATCCCAGAAATGTTAGTTTATTTTTACTCGAAGTAGGTACTCCTGTCGAGAGAGATCTTATCGACGTTTTGTGGAAATAGAAGCTGTCGTCTTGAAGATATTCAGCTCGCTTTCGAAATTGTGCCAGGATTTTAGCTATATATATGCATTATATATTATAACTAGCTGCGCCTCACGGCTACCAGCATTGCTCTGCTCCTATTGGTCTTAGTGTGATGATATATAGCCTATATCCTTCCTCGATAAATGGGCTATCTAACACTGAAATAATTTTTCAAATCGGATCAGTAGTTCCTGAGATTGGCGCGTTCAAACAAACAAACAATTTCTTTAGCTTTATAATATTAAAGTATAGATTAGTTCCAGAAGCATTTTCTAAAGGTCTTCTAAATTTCGACGTATACCAGCTGAAACGAACAGTCATTAGAAGTTAATGTGGTATTTCTTCAAGTCTTTTTAACTTTTCTGCGCAACTTTCCGATGTTTGTTTTATAAGGACTACTACCATTATTTGATGGTAAGCTTCTTCAAAGAATGATCGCGTTTAAAGCAAATCCAGATTCATACATAGATTGTTTTAAAATATTATTCCTAAAACATTCATTTTCTAGCACTAAGAATGTCTTGTGTTAGAGGAATATTTATGAAAGCATCAATTAATACAGAACTCAAACATTCATTCGTTCATCTAACCTTCTTTTAAAAGCACTTTTGAATCGTCTTCGCCTTTATACAACCTCGTTGAATATACAAGATGTCCGACTATCTGTTTTCTTTCATTTTCAATTATATTCCGTTTTAGTTTGAATAAATAACTCTTGATATCACTGTAATTGTTATACTTTTCTTCTTGTCTCTGTTAGTTTAGCGTTAATTAGTATAGTGTTTTTGTCGTTTAATTTGAGGTTACAGTGAAACTAGTTAAAAGGATGAACAATAATTATGAAACTAAAATACAATATTGATAGATTGCTGGTTTTATAGTGATTTTATAGTTCGATGTATTAATTGTATTTTCTGTAATTTTTTATATGGTCTAATCAGATGAATAACAAGTGTTTTGTATAAAATATTTATAGATATAAAAAGATACGTCACGTGGGTTGGTTAGAAATGTAGTAGGTATATCTAATATTTAATATATATTATAAAGGCGAAAGTTTGTAAGGATGTATGGATGTATGGATGTTTGTTACTCTTTCACGTAAAAACTACTGAACCGATTACAATGAAATTTAGCACACATATAGAGGGTAACTTGGATGAACACATAGGATAGTTTTTATCCCGGAAATCCCACGGGAACGAGAACTATGCGGGTTTTCCTTTGCAAACGCGGGCGAAGCCGCGGGCGGAAATCTAGTTAAAAGATATAACGCGCGTGGGTTGGTAAAAAGTCTTAGCTTTACAAATTACTAATACAAAAAGAATGATATTTTATATATTCAGTACGAGTCTCGCGGGAAACAGAATAAAAGTCAAAATGTGTTCAGTTGTAATTCAATAACGCATCATCCGATTTCTTGTTAGAAAGGAGGAACTCTAAAGAGTTAATATTCCAAAATCGTCTATCTGTTTAATATTTCAAACACCACACAAATAACGATTTATTAAACAAAAAGGTGCAAATAAGTTTCAATATTTCATACCTAAAACTTCGTAGATTATTCGTAGATCAATTCTTACATATTTTATATTCTACTAGCTTTCCACCCGCGGTTTCGCCCGTTTTGGCTAAAATCTAATAAATTATATACTAAAACCTTCCTCTTGAATCACTCTATCTATTAAAATAATCGCTTGAAATCCGTTGTGTAGTTTTAAAGATTTAAGCATACATAGGGACATAGGGACAGAGAAAGCGACTTTGTTTTATACTATGTGATGATGTATAATTATAGAAACGTAACAAACTAAAACGAACGAGGAGTTAAAATATCATTACCTCGTATGAGTTACGGGGAAGTTTAATAGGATTATTAGTTTCCCGATTTAGTCACGTCAGCAGTCTTTATATCTATGTTCCCGGGGGACGACGTCCATTCGACTAATGGTTTTATTCTCGGGTATAAAGGAGATCTGCAATTTGGTACAATGGCTGATTTGTGGACGAGAAATGTGATAAGAATTGTTTGTAGTGTGGATGGTATGTGGGAATGAGATTGTAAATATTTTGATAAAGAAATAAAATGTTGTACCTAAATATGTAGTAGTTTTAATAAAAATGTATGCAATAAGATTGAGCATCAAGATACATGTGCATTGTATATACAGTAGGTAGTAGGTAGAGTGAAGCTATGATATTTTTTGTTTTTAATTTAAATTAAGCGAGATTGAAATGACGATAAACAAACGAAATAACAATGTTTTACTAATGAACAGAAAAATGAACGTAAAATAAATACGTCTATATTTCAATGAACAAATAAAAAAAAAATTTCTTACTCATTTTTTATCGTAAAAGTTATCAACTTCTCTCACATTCGAATCAAATCTATCAAACATTCAATCTTTTCAACCTTTAACCCGAAGATGGATAACGCAATCCGTTCACTCATGAAATAACATTCGTATCGCAATGTTTTTAGCGTATTCTAATAAATTAGCCGTGTGAATGTGCCCCGGGGAGTCCCGGGCGGGTCACACATCTGTGCTCTTTGTTTGCGATCTCTTTAACTTGGAATATCACTTTTCGGCCATCTTGTAGCTTGAATACAACCCGGCGAAGGTGCTTTTATATCGTAAATTGTAAGTGAGATGAAATCGTCAAAAGGGCTCGCTAATTTGCCTGAGTGTTTACAGTTTTACATAAAAATATAAAGTTGTAATAACCGCAGTCAGAACTGGCTTAATGTTAATGTTCTTGTATTGCAATTATAATTTGATTTCTTTCTTTATTGAGTATATTGTTGATAGATTGAATTGCATCATAAAACTACTATATGCTATCGATTTGGAATATCGAACCCATACTCTTTTGCACGCCTCATAAGCGAAGCGTTGAGGTGGGTACTACTGTCGCTTCGCGCAAAACATCTGATTTTTCAAACTTAAAATGTCTTTATGTATCATACATTGCACTTGTAAGATAATACATACACACACATATTAAGAAAAAACACTATTTTTAACGTTCATGATATTTTTGATGTCATTTTTGTTATTTAAACTAGTTAAAAAACAGTTTAAAAAAGTTCTGTCTTGGACGTCCGTGTGTCTGTATGTGCGGATCCTTTTTCTTGTTAACACGATAGCGACCGAAATACTTTACTAATCGAGTCTTTTTTTTTCTCTTACGCTTGAGTATGCTCAGGAATAGAACCCTTTCATTTTTCAGGGTCTGATTCGATGTGGTTTAATTGTTATTAAATAAACAAAAAAAAACTCGGATGTTTTTTTTTTTTTTTTTTGAAGTGAATTTTTATATTTATATTGAAATTGATTCCAGAAGATTACTGGGAACTTTAAAAATTCATTTTGTTACTTTTATTAGTAGGTACGATCCTTATAAGTATTTTAGTGTATTCAACCAACTTAAAAAAGTGTGACTATTTTACAACAATTTGAATATGAATTGTATTATTGTATACAATATCGAAGCTTTTTAAGAAATGTATAAAATACTTTTTTAAGAATTATTATCATACATAATATTATGTTACCGGCAATATATTAAAACCGGCATTGTATGCAATTCTTAGTAAATGTATGTTATTCCGAGAAACAGTCGGAATGAAATAAATTAAATTCGTCACATTACCTACTTATATCTTTAAATCTGAACTTTTCCTAAGTAGCAAACACATTTGCAAATGTGGGTGGTTTTTGGGGTAGCTATTAACCAATATGAGGTCAAAACTAAAATCCAAGATGGCGCTGATGAAAATTTGACTTTTTTTCGTGATGGGTGTCATTTTCATGGTTTTTGGGGTAGCTATTAACGAATATGAGGTCAAAACTAAAATCCAAGATGGCGCCGATTAAAAATTTACATCTTTTCGTCATGGGTGTCATTTTCATGGTTTTTGGGGTAGCTATTAAACAATATGAGGTCAAAATTAAAATTCAAGATGGCGCCGACGAAAATTTTACACATTTTCGTCATGGGTGTCATTTTCATGGTTATTGGGGTAGCTATTAACCAATATGAGGTCAAAACTAAAATCCAAGATGGCGCCGACGAAAATTTTACATATTTTCGTCATGGGTGTCATTTTCATGGTTATTTTGTTCTCTTACGCTTGAGTATGCTCAGGAATAGAACCCTTTCATTTTTCAGGGTCTGATTCGATGTGGTTTAATTGTTATTAAATAAACAAAAATAATAAAAATAATTATTAAAAAAAAATTATGAGGCGTGCACTTTTGGATTTTCCAAACTATTTAATAATGTTATGATTTTTCTGTGTCTTAAAATTATCTACAAATCCGGTAGATCTGCAGTTATACCACAAGCACATCGCAACGAGATATTTCAACATTTAAATTTTTTTGTAGCTTTGAATTAGGTTACTAGTAAAACTCTTGAATGCGCACCACTACCCTGCTTTCTAGTCCCAATAAATTCACACAAGAATTCATTTAAACCCGCCTGTACGCTAGGTACCTAGTAGGTATATAAGACAAAGCTGTCACCGTCTAATCTGCGAAGCGTGTATAATCCCCGAGGCTTCCGCTAAGAGTCCGTAAAACTGCCTTTTGCGATAACGGTGCCTCAGAGTAAAGATCGTGAAAAAATTTCACCTAACAACCTTTGCTTCGTATGTTTTTTGGCTCGAACATGAAACTCGACGTTTCAGGGTAATTCTGTTCAGTGCCTGTTTTATTACAAGCCTGGGTGTGCTGGAGGCGATAAAATAAAGTTTAAATATGATGCTAGAGTTGCTCGGCGTTTTTGTTCGCATATATTTATGCGAAGACATATTATAAAAATTATTCAGTTTAAAGCCAAAATCTGTAAATTAAGTTGTAAATTGTTATGAATTGATTATAGAGATCATACAAAACTTAAATACTACAGTTATTTATCATTAAAATCATAAACGAACTTCGTTCGACTAAATTAAATTATAATATTAATGAATGTAGGTAATTTTGTGTTCATTCTGTAAAGATTTTGAAAATAGTTATTTAGCTACTTATAGCTAAAAATATGTTTTACATTTCGATGCATTGTAGCACTTTAAGCTCTATGCCCACTGCGTCACCGCGGGATAGTTTACGAGGCGTGGTAGTACGCAGTAATTCTTACACTTGGTGGCTTGCCAGCGGTGCTGATTTGGTGCATGTGACCTCGTTTGGACTTGGATGATCGGGAAGGTTTTATTTGATTTGGAAATTATACCAGTGAGGTGCTGGCGAACTTGCGTATAAAGGTTCTTTTGTATGTTAGGAAATCTGAATTTAGTACATACTGCTCTACGTATACTTAATTCTTCATTGGTTTACAAGAAATAATAATTACATTATCAATTTACTTGTGTGTTCATGTTTTCTTCGTGACAAGCTATGAGCAGATGTTTTACCCATACCCTACCTCTCTAATGTCGCATGAGAACACATCTGTGCCTCCCGCCTTTGCCTGACAAAGTAATTAATTTAATTTTCCCACTTCGCTAGATAAATCATCTAGCGCCTAAACAAAGTCAAATATTGAAGCAGTTTAAATTGAGTTTGATTTTGGAAAACACGAATTAATCATATTACAGCATCCGAAATCTTCAAGGATGTTTTTTGTATCATCCATCATCCAATTTGTCGTCGATAAGGGAGGCTATTCGATTGTTCCCTCGCTTGATTAATGAATAAATCTTGATAAGAGGAAGGACTCATTTATTTGGCTGTAACCTGAGATTTCTTATAAGTATCATTTGAAATGGAACCCTATTTTTCTGCAATATATTTGGAAGGTTTGTAATAGATGTTTTATATTTGTGTGAATTTTTTTTTATGAAAATAAATGATGATACGATGTGACGCGATTTATTTTTCACTCTGCGATCTTTTTTAAACTTATATCTTTATTTTTCAATCCGGTGCTATCTACTAGTTACTACTATATCTTTGTTCATAGAGAAACCTATTTAGTTAATGCATTTCAAGCTATTAGTGTGATGATGTAAGAACTGAGAGTGTGTACGACGGGAGCCTGGTATGACACAGCGGCGTGGCTTTGTGATTTACGAGATTCATTTCAAAGGTTTAACTAGGTTATTGTGCGTAGGTATGTAGGTTTTTAATCACTACATAGTATAAAACAAAGTCGCTTTCTCTGTCCCTATGTCCCTATGTATGCTTAAATCTTTAAAACTACGCAACGGATTTTGATGTGGTTTTTTTTAATAGATAGAGTAATTCAAGAGGAAGGTTTTAGTATATGACTTGCATAGATTCTTATTATTGTATATTGTTATTTCATTCTGTGATTTAATTCTTCAGTTTTTCGTCTGATACAGTGTAATTTCCTCATTTGGACCTATTTATGCAAACAGGGACCAACCCACATTTTTTGTGAAATTGAGTTAAGTACACAGATAATAGTATATAATTTATTATGTTTTAGACAAAGCGGGCGAAGCCGCGGGCGGAAAGCTAGTTAGAATATAATAATTGTAATCGTTTGTTGTAAAAGACGAGAGAGTGTCTGTGTGTAAATTGTAAAAGAAAGTCGGGTTAGTTACACCAGTTATACCTAACTTACGAACGGATACGGGTTATACTCAGTTTTGGTATGTTGGTTGGTTGGTTGGTTTGGTTTTATCGCCGTTTGTTGTAGCTACGACCTATTTACACATTTATCTTCTTATATTAGAAATAATACAAATAATAATACAAATTATGAGCCAGTTAAGATTACAAAACAGGGTTATAGGCTACAGCTAGTTATTTAAAAAAACATTATTATGATACCTACTTTCTTTCTTACTAAATATAGGTAATATAAATAATTATGGCATGTCAAACATTTCTCTCTAATATAAAATAATTTGGAAAATCCAAAAGTGCACGCCTCATAATTTTTTTTTAATAAATATTTATTAATTATTATTTTTGTTTATTTAATAACAATTAAACCACATCGAATCAGACCCTGAAAAATGAAAGGGTTCTATTCCTGAGCATACTCAAGCGTAAGAGAAAAAAAAAGACTCGATTAGTAAAGTATTTCGGTCGCTATCGTGTTAACAAGAAAAAGGATCCGCACATACAGACACACGGACGTCCAAGACAGAACTTTTTTAAACTGTTTTTTAACTAGTTTAAATAACAAAAATGACATCAAAAATATCATGAACGTTAAAAATAGCGTTTTTTCTTAATATGTGTGTGTATGTATTATCTTACAAGTGCAATGTATGATACATAAAGACATTTTAAGTTTGAAAAATCAGATGTTTTGCGCGAAGTGACAGTAGTACCCACCTCAACGCTTCGCTTATGAGGCGTGCAAAAGTAAAACACCAAAGAGGTCACGGTATACCTTGTAAGGCGTCTGTTACGCGATCCATTATGTCACAATCGTGAATATAACTAAGATAACGTAGTTTTCCTTTTATCCCCGACGATGCAGATGTAACACATTGTACACAGTGACGTAGACGTGTGATCAATGAATAACGATGACCCGTCGACCCGAAGTTACTGGAGCAATCTGTTTATGTTTTATCTTTATTATGTAGGTACTTATAGGTATAGATACTTATTTCTCTTGTCAGGGCATCACGCATGTCGTGATTGTAAATTTCAGGAAAAGTTTGTAATGATAATATTTACATATTAACTTTTCTAATGCAATCGAAGTGCTTGACTATATTAATTATTATTAGAGAATGTATCTACTATCTATATTGCTTCTATAATTTAAATCTTATTTTTTAATAGCTTAAAGATTAAACCAAACTTCCTCGATAAAAAAAGCGTTATAAAGGTAAGGTGTAAGAGCCATTACAGTATTTTAAAATTATCTATTGCGTGAGTAAAACTTCATCATGATAATTTATATAATTCTTAACATAAATGCAAACATAGCAATAAATTCATAAAGCTCACAACTAAAACACTGAATCACAAACAACAAGATAAACATTATGAATAATGAATGAATGAATAAATTTACCAAGATAAAGTTTTGGAGTCGACGCCTCTGCGACAAAAAATTATACTCTTTGGAAGTGTAAGTTATTGACACCTCATCAACAGGTTGTAGATAGCTATCAGACTGATTTTTGGCACCGATACTAACTTTGTGGGTAAATAGAAATAATAATAAGTGGTTCTTTAGATTTGGAGAATTACAGTGTTTATCGAGTGTAAGAGTATTTCCACAGTATTACCATCCTACAGTATGGCGACGAATGTACTTGTGCAGAGAAACGGAGGGGAACTGGCGGGGGGTCGGGCGACGCGGGCCGCTTAATGCAATCACGCTGAGTTTGCATTAACTATCGCGAAAGGATGACGCAGTCGTATTTTTTGTGTAATAATTTTATTATACAAAGGTACTTACATATTCTATTATGACGCGCAAAAACTGTTCCGTTTACGGATGTAAATCTACATTGAAATCCCAGAAGGAAACAATATTTCAGAAAGATTGTATTAATTGTATCTGTTGAATTAAAATCAAAGCTATGTTACATATGTTGTCCTCATTATTTTCTAATCAGATTGTACATCCCAATTCGAATGCATTACTTAGTTAAATGGTATATACAATTAAGAACATCCAAAAATAAAGTGTCCACGTAAATAATATTTAGCAGTGCAATATCTGTAATTATATATTTATGAACAAATAATTATATCAGATTTAATAATCGCAATTATTTTGAATGTACATATGAATAAATGATTTCATCATAATATTAATAATCAAAATTGTTTTATTTCCCATTTGTTGCAACCCTAGCGTATTTTCGTGTGGCAGCGTAAGTACCTACGCTGGCGGCGGCATCGCGCGACATCAAAGGCGATTCCTTACTGTAGGAAATAATATTGTAATACTGTGGTATTTCTTCGATAGGGTTTTTAGTGTCTATATAGTTTGATGAGTTTTAGGTTGATAAGTATATAATAAATAAATATTTCGGGACGATTTTGAATTTTCACACACGGCACGATCTGATCCCATACTAAACTTTCGCTTGTGTTATGGAAACCAGATGGCTGATAAACATACATATATAATTTTAAATAAATACTTATATAGATAATTAACACCCAGACACAGAGCAAACATCTATGTTCATCACACAAATATTTGCCCCGGGTGAGAATCGAACCCACGACCTCTGGCTTGGAAGGCAGGGCCAACCAAACCAACCGGTCAGTCAATATATGTATGTATATAAGTTTCATTTTATTTGTAAAAGTAAGTGTACCTACATATTAATTAAAGGATTTTTAAAGGATGAATTCAAAGTCAACTTATTTTACTGTCTTAATTATAAATTTAGTTATAAATCGCATGTTGAAAGGTATCCGAATTCACGAAAACAAAGAGAAAATGATATAAAATTGTCAACCATAAAGATCATACTTGAAACCTGAATCTTCTAATAAATATCCATGTATCTAACAGCGATAAAATAGGAAATACGAATTGATATTGAAAACTGTTATTCTTATTGTTCGCATTTATAGAGGATTGTGTCCGTCCATTGATATATAGGACGTTTCTTCACCATTATAAGGTTCTTTGTTACCGGACACCGCTATTTGTTAGATCGTATAAGATATAGAGGTAAAGAGACCTGCTCTATTTATTAAGCGAGATATAAATCTGCACATCTTATTGTTGTGACGCAGTTTTAGCTTGCGTTGTCAATTCTGGGTTGAAAAGTTGTTCTAAGATATGCGTGGGCTTTTTTTTCTGTGTGTTACATACGGTAACAATTATTATAGAAAGATAAGTAGCTAAAAGGTAATAAAGTAAACTTCAAACGAAGGTCCAAACTTTAATGATTAAATCTCACCTCAATGCACAAAAAAAGGACAATAATTAATTTGGGACTCTACATAATTAAAATAAATAATCTTGTGAGCACCGATATGCCTGTATTTTATGGCGTTCCGCAAGGCAGTGTACTCGGACCTAGTCTATTCTTAGCCTACATCAACGATCTGTGTCTTCTAAATTTAGACTGTTGTAAAATAATTACATTCGCGGATGACACAGTCCTGCTTTTTAATGGTACAAGTTGGAGGCATGTTTTTCACAACGCGCAAAGTGGTTTTCAAATCATACTGGACTGGCTTCGTTGTAATAAACTCACAATAAACCTTAAAAAAACTAAGTGTATTAACTTCAGTTTAAAAAATGATGTTTTGCCGATCGACCTCTCAATCAAAGCTCATACTTGTACTTATAACAACATAAGTTTGTGTTCTTGTCATACAATTGAGATTGCTAATAATATTAAGTACCTAGGGGTTATTCTAGACTCCCGTCTGACGTGGCAATTGCATATCAATAATTTGTGTTCTCGTACTCGTAAACTGATCTGGACCTTTAAAAAACTACGACAGGTAGCTGAACTTAACCTACTTAAAACTGTTTATCTTTCTCTCTGTCAGAGTATACTTAGGTATTGTATTGTAGCTTGGGGTGGCACCCATAAAACTATTCTTCTACCTTTAGAGAGATGCCAGAGGTCAATACTTAAGGTGTCAGCTTTTAAGCCAGTTCGTTTTCCCACAAAGGATATATATAATTTATTCAATGTATTATCTATTAGACAACTCTATATATTAGACACTGTCCTTAAATTCCATAATCTAATAAACATTAATGTAAGTTTCTCTAATATAAACTTAACTCAGCGTTCAACTAGAGATGTAGTAAAACATCAAACTTTCAATACGACCTTTTTCCGTAGGCAATTTCTATATTTGGGACCACACTTATATAATGTAATAAATAAAGAGTTGAAAATATTTAATTTATCACGATATAAAAGTAAAAAAACTATAACTAAATGGCTGCTCTCAAAGGATTACTACTACACAGAAAATGTAATTATCTCTAAAACCCGCTGTTAACGTGAGAGTCTATATAAGTTATTCAAACGTAAACACATTCTACTCATGCTCTTCTACCATTACATGAACCCACACTCCTCCAATCAACACACGTAAGACATGTCACACACACACACACACACACACTCACACTCACACACTCATACACTCACAAACACACCCACAGACACAACTTTTACATTATATATATATATATATATATATATATATATATATATATATATATATATATTTTACTTTATTCTCTGTTTAAATTACGTCACTATATTTCTCAACTGTAACATGGAAGGACATCGGTACCCGTAATACAGACTATAGTCTAGTACGGGACCATCGTTTTTGTATATTTTGTAATTGTGGTTGTGAAATAAAGATATTTTTATTTTTATTTATTTAATCTCTTTCCAGTTTCATGTATGTTATTTTTCTAGATTTTGCTATAGGTGCACAAGGTAAGTTTTGTTATCAAAATCTAGAGAATAATCTTTTATTTCCCGGTCATTTAACATGCAAGACAATAGAGTATCTGCCTCACGGAGGCGTGCCAAAATCTTTGTGCTTTTTGAGATAGACCGCTTTTGGCGGGTTGCCAGCGGTCGTCTCACTTCTACTAAATTGTCGAAAATATAATTTTTAAGGTTCCGTATCTATAAAGGTATAAAAGATAAAATTCTTATGCATCTCTGTCAAGATATACAGACATATGACAAAAACTCAACACTGTAAATTGCATGTTTGTATCGTCACGTTGGTTATCGTATTGCTATAATAATTCTGAAGAAGTATTCTGTTGAAATTTAATAGATATCATTTAATTTCCCTACTAATTATGAACCTTCGTCGATTTTAGTTAACTTTTCTAATAATCCTGTTGGTAACAAAGCAAGATAAATATTTCTTCTCCAAGGATAAACGTAATTAAATTACTAAGCATTTAATTCATCTAAAAATCGTATTCGAATATGAACGGTTTGTTCCGTTGAACATTCGAGAAAACAAGGCGAAGCTTGAACATAAACAATTAATATTAACTGCAAATAGCTGAAGCGTGAAATTGTATGACTAAACAGTTTTCATGTAGCGTTTTCGGATTACAACTTTGACTTTGTAGTACATGAAAAGTTGTTAAGATTGGTGAAAATTTGAATCAGTTTTTACAATATAGGTACGATTAATATAAATAGAGAGATGCCAATTATCAAAATTAAGCATTGTTTACTAAGGCCTTTGATAATGGGGTTATATTTATAGTAATAAGTACCTTATGTGTAGGTACTAATATTATAAAGAGGACAATTTGTGTCGTTTTTATGTTATGGTTTATTTGTTTTTCTTTGGGTTAGATTAGGGATATCATCATTTTATAAATTAATATTTAAAGGTTTTACTCGTAGTTTCTAAAACCATTATTCCATTCCATTCTTAACATATTAGGAAGTACGGCTATTTACTTGCGAACTAGAGATAAATCAAATTTGCGAACTAAATGTTGAATTAAATTCGTATTAAAACTTTCCAAACTTTAGTACAGGATAAGTAAAGCATGTAGAATATTCAAGTGAAGCCGGGTCCTACAGCGGATGTGCATATATCATTTAGCGACCACTTTTTGACCGGAAATTACGGTTCGTGTGGGGAACATTCTGAGCTTTCAAACATGGCTGTAATGTAGTTTTAAAAGCGATTTGTTTTGCATGAAAAATGTGTTTTGTGTTTACGGATTTTGATGTATGATTTGTAATAGGTATATGTTACAGTGATTTGTAAAGGGAATAAAAGGTTTTAAACTGGTTTGTTGTGGTAATGTTACCTACCATATATTATATTGTATTTACCATAGGTAATATCCACGCTAGTAAAAATAAAAACATAAGCTACGTATTGACAGCCGTCGTTTTTCGGTCAAACAGGTAAAACCATTATTTTAGTTCATGTAGTTTCTTGAAATAAAAGCTTTATTTCTATTATAACATACATGTACATATGCTTGTGTGTGTAAATAACGACCCAAGCTCGGCCCAGTTTGTTCTGCGAGCCAAATCTACTATTGTTGTCCGAATTTACGAAAATTACTCGTGTTAAATAACCTCGGAATTCATAATTTAGCTTGTTACATGGAAGCTTATTAAATGAATTATTAAACTGATAAACAGTGTGTGTTTGTATATTGTAAATCTTAATTCCTCCACACTTTTGAGATTATTTAGAAATCCACCAGAAAATACATTTCTGGCTTTATTAAAACTACCCCGTCATTTGCAATTTCCACAATGTCACTTAAATTGTTTACTCCTACAACAAAGTAGTCAGATTCACATTTGAATTCCACAGCACACATGCTCATTCTAACCCCACTATGGCAAATTATTTTAGTGTAAACAGGCGTTCATTCTTTTGTTGTTTTTAGTGCGTTCGAAAAGACTATGCAATATTCTAATACTGAACAACACCGAATACAAGTTTTCGTTTACACTAAAAGATCACGAAAGAATGCTCTAGCTCTATATTCGTTTGATGTTAATGCACCGTAATTGAACCAAATTCTTCAGTTATTCACTTGTCAATGTTCACATATAGTCGGGGATTATTCCATTTCCGCAGTTTTCCGAGCGACTACCCACGCGTATTGTCCGAATTACGGTAAGTTAGATAAAGTTTTGGTCTTGGCGTTGTTTGCGGTTTAGTTAATGTAACAATGTTTTGCTAAACTACCGAATACTTGATTAATGGAAATACAAGTTAATTTCGTAATTAGTTTTATAAGGGAGGGAAAATGGAACTTTTTTAATAACTAACGTTTGAATGTTGTTCTTACATGTCCTTTATTTTTATGGTTGCCTGGAAGAGATTGCTTTTAAGCAATAAGGCCGCCTATTGTACACTTTCCAATTTTATGTATTCTCTTATTTTAAATTCCTGTTATATGTACAATAAAGTGTCATAAATAAAAATGTTGCTGGGTAGTGCTAAATGTTCAGGTATCATTACTTGTGAGATTTGGACGATGATCTAGACTCCTAGAGTCTAGACGAATATTAATGTTAATAGAAATTAGAAGCCTTAATTCTTTCAATTTATATATTCGCATGATAAACTGTATCTGTCAATGTAGATACTAAAGACAAAAATAGAATTTTTATAACCTTTATTTTATTTATTTATAACCTTTACTTTGTTTCTGTTAAACGAAATACAATTTAAGGGTTATTATTTGTTAAAATTGAACGGTAAAAGTTGAAATGGCGGCCGTAAATCAGAATTCAAAGGGTATTTATCGGCCATTTGCCGTTGTCGCTGTGTTTATATTTTTATACGGTCGTTTGGTTTGTTTGCATTTCTGTATGATAACAGTAAATTGCTTTGTTGTTATATCTGTATTAGGTTGTATTCTCTCGTGTATCATTGTAAAGGTTAGAAGGTTTTATGGTGTGTGTAAAACGACGATCTCTAGAGATTATTTTTAACCCTTCAAATTCTGTTTTTTATAAATAATAAATAGCGAGTTTTATTTGAGCGACAATTATGTGACATTACGGTTCAAAAAACACATTTCTGCAAGCATTTCTGTAATACATATTATAATGTCTAAAAGATTTATTGTCTACTAAAATCAGTACAGGATGTTTATTTACGAAAATCTCTTTCAATTTAATGTGAAATGCTGTCGAATGAAATTAAAAAATAAGGAAACCCGACTAAACAATTCAGATTAGCATAATGCTTTTGAATAATAATTTGTATTCAGCTCGTGTAAGATTTTAAGTTTTAACGCTGATGTATTTTTGTAGAATACAGATTTTTGGTAATTATTAACGACGTCCCCTTTCACTTTAATGTCGAGAATTCTTTGATTTTTTTGGACGTTTATCTCTTTTAATCACGACTAAGTCAAGCGTAGGTTTTGTTTAAAACTATAAAATTTAAACAATATTTAAAACATTTGAGCAAAGATCATTTACAACATGTTATTCTAATTTTTGTAATAGCCAATAAATCACCCTGTACACTGTACAGCAAAAATAGGTTAGCAATCTTCATAAATATTTAAGTACAGGGTGTCCTGTTGCCATCATCGGGATCACCACGTGGCCTTATGTCGGAGTTTCGGGGTTTTATGTAAAGAACATTGCTTTATAACGTGAGCAATCGTAAAAGTTTTATTATTTTCGGTTCGCTCTTGGAGATAGATGTATATTTATTTCGGTTTTTTAATATTGATTAACTTTAGGCGTAAGTAAATTCAAATATGGGTTATGTAGAGTTTTTCATATAAGCTAAAAATTTATAATTTGTTAAGATTTCGTTTAAAAAAACAGTAGTCAAAAAATTCATTATATTTTACGTAATGAATACGCAAATTTAATATCCACATAATCTATTAAGTTAAAACAATAATTTCATGTTTAAAATAACACGCGCCTTCAGAAATTATTACAGCCAAGTTTCCGTAAGCTCTGTTTGCGGATATCAATTTAAATATGCTAATGTTATGCTAAAATAATGCAATCGATGCGACGTAATGATATTAAGTTATCGTAGGTATACGTTTTTAGTTTTTACAGAGGCCGTATTTTAATTTGATAACGGTGAATCATATCTATACCTTCCTGAATATTAATGAGAGAATAAATCAATGCAAAATGAAGAATAAAATTATTAGAAGTAATGGAAATTCATAGAATAAATCAATGCATAGATTGTAACTATATGGATGAGTTATAGTAGGTATATTGGAATTCCCGGGACAAAAATAAAAAAAACTTATAGCTTTTGTATTTTGAAAAAGTCTATTAGCCTTTTCTATACGAATTAATTTTACAAAGTCAGTAAATTGTATTTTTTTATATACTAGGTATACATTACAAATATGAGAAATACATCATAACAAGGTAATAGCTAAGCTTTAAGCTCAATAAAATACCTGAAACCTATTTACACAGCATCCAATCTAATCCAACCGTACAGGGAGTCAAACGATGATATACCTAACTACTGTAAAGTCCAAGGCACGTATAAAATCATTACATGATGTTTGCTCGAGCTTTCAAAGGCAGTTACAGCTCCCTGAGGCCTGACAGTATCGAGTTAACATCTAGGACAGGGATTCAGGGAAAAAATGCTTTTCGGATAATTTTGTTTAAACTTTTATGATGCGGACATGTAAGTAATTGTTGATGGTTTTTGTTATAGTAGTTTTGTATGTTTGTAATGTTTTAGTTGACTATAATAATATATCAAGGGAAAACTGTCCAAATTAAATAGTTTTATCCGATATAAAACTATTTAATTTAGACAATATTCCCCTCATGAAATAAAGTCGGGCACGATCTCATCGTTATTAATAGATAATTTCTTGAACTAACTGAAAGAAAACACAAAAGAAACTTTATAAAACTTGTTAATTACACAACTTTTTGTAACACTAATATTTTCCGACTAAAGCGATCGAAGCAAGTTTCACGAACTTCAAGCAACTTCCGCGTACACATAATAAAACTTTTGCTTTGTTTATGACGAGTTTCCTCAACTTACTGGATATATGTAACAATACCCCACTTTATAGTTTCACCGCTGCATGCTCGTTTTTTGCGCATTCCTAGCTCTGACTGGCCGCGGCAAGTTGTAATGGAGTTGTCAAGTGCATGAGTTTACGTATCGAAGCGTTGCGGCGCAAGTTTTGAGTGCGGGAGTTATGTGAAGTGCCTGACTTTAGCTGTTTGCAGACTTTATATAGTTTGTGTGCTTGATATCTAAGCCGCAGTACTGCAAGTTGTAAATTTTAATTAGAAATGAGAAATTAAATTTCAAAGTGCATTCACAATTCGATTAAACATTGTATTAATTAAACTGGTGTTTCTATTTGATAACCAGCTTACTTCACGTTTAAATGAAATAATAAATTAATTAAATCACATTTTCCACCTCGTTAAGCATTTAATAAGTAATGAATTACCAGACTTCAAATATAATAAAATCGTTTGCATGTATTGTGTACCATATAGAGTAAGAGCTTAAACGTACCATTACATGCTATTACGGACAAATCAGGGCACGGTTGTATAACGTATAATGCATCTTTATCTGAATCGCGATAACTAGCATGATCATCAATACATATAATAAAATTCTAGAAAAGTGGTGTCTGTACAATGAAAATATGTAAAAAAAAATTAGCAGGGGTTATTACTAAATCGATCCCAAACCCAAAACTGTTGTTAAAAAAATTTTTGTCTGTTTGTCTGTTTGTCGGTTTGTCTGTTTGTCTGTTTGTCTGTATGTTTGAACACGCTAATCTCAGAAACGGCTTATCCGATTTAGATGCAGTTTTCACTAATATATTGTGGTAAGCTTCGTTTAACATTTAGTGTTTATTTCATGTCATTCGGTTCATAAATAAAAAAGTTATGACCATTTAAGTTATCACAGCGAACATTTGCTAAGGCATTCTATACATGAATTACTTTATTACGTAAATTATACGCTAAAGTGACATGTCCAGATGATCATATCGAAAGTCCCCAAGCGTGGAGGGGGGTGGTTATGCTGAGGGGGTAGTAGGGGGGGGTCAAAGGACCTTTATTTAGATTTTTGCTCATAAGTCTAAAACCTGCACAAATAGCATTATGGTTACTTCTAGGTAAATTTTCTATATAAAAGGTCTTTGAAATTATGTCGTAGGTATTATATTTTTAAACCCCGACGCAAAAAGAGGGGTGTTATGACCGCTATGTGTGTCTGTCTGTGCCACCGTAGCTCGCTAACGGGTAATACGAATTAGATGCGTTTTTTTGTTACATTAGTTGTTTATTATGTATATTATATAGGGGTAAGTGGGAATGAAAAAAACGAATGTTAGTTGTTAATGTAGGTTGTTAATGTAGGTTATACCCAAGTGATATATCAAATGAAAATAGACGACATGTCAGAAACAATTAGTCAAATTTTATCAAAATCGGTTCATCCATTTATTTGATATAGGGGTAAAAGTGGGAATAAATAAATGAATTTTATCAAATATACTCAAGTGACGTATCTAATGAAAGACATGACGTGTAAAGTACAATAAAACATATTTTATCAAAATTGGTTCATCCATTTATTGGATAAAAGTGGCAATAAAAGTTGTCAAATATACCTAAGTGGCATATCAAATGAAAGGGCATGACCTGACGTGAGAAGTATAATGAGGCATAGGTATTTAATCAAAATCGGTTCATCCATTTATTATATAGAGGGGTAAAAGTGGGAATGAAAAAAACTAATGTTGTCTGTTATACCCAAGTGATATATCAAATGAAAAAAGACGACCTGTCAGAAACAACAAGTCAAATTATATCAAAATCGGTTCATCAATTTATTTGATATAGGGGTTAAAGTGGGAATAAATAAATAAATTTTATCAAATATACTCAAGTGACGTATCTAATGAAAGACATGACATAATAATATATAGTTATAATATTTTATCAAAATTGGTTCATCCATTTATTGGATATAATATGTAGGTATAAAAGTGGGAATAAAAGTTGTCGAATATACCCAAGTGGCATATCAAATGAAAGGGCATGACCTGACGTGAGAAGTATGACGAGGCATTTTTAATCAAAATCGGTTCATCCATTTATTGATTTATAGCGGTAAAAGTGGGAATGAATAATCGAATGTGGTCAAATAATATAATCAAGCGGCATATCAAATGACGTGTGAATTACAATTAGTCATGTTTTATCAAAATTGGTTAATCTGTTTATTACATAAAGGGCACCTTAGGGGTGATAGTGGGGATAAATAATCCAAATGGAGCACCAAACGAAAGGATATGACATGTACATAATATATAGGTAGTTATGATTAGACATGGTTTAGATCAAAATCGGTTCTGCCATTTACTAGGGGTGAAAGGGAAAAGTTGAAAGTCTGTGAAAGTAGAAGGAATATGGGAGCGGGAGAATAACCACATCCTGGAAATTTTGAACTCTTCTGTACCTAAGTTTTATAGCTCAGTTTAGTAATAAATTTTACGAACAGTTCTTTTGTGTTATTATTTATTTTATTTCTTAACTTTATAATAATGTGTAAGTACTTATAATTTAGTTGTATATGATAGTATGTGTTTCAAGACGTGTTTACTCAATAATTGTGTGTTAAGTAGTAACTACTATGCAGTCACTATTCCACGCGGACGAAGTCGCGGGCACAGCTAGTTGTTACTAAAGGCCGTGCCTACTTGTAGTTCCGTAACAGTTAAAGTGAATATAGAATACAGAAGTATTCATATAAATCATATGTTTTCTGATAACGTTTTAGCCCAAAAATATATTATAACTAGCGGTCCGCCCCGGCTTCGCCCGTGGTACATATTTACGTTTTCCCTACATAAAAACCATCCTCGTACTTCAAGGAATATAATAAAAAAAGAATTATCGAAATCGGTTCAGCCGTTCTCGAGTTATGCGCTTACCAACACATTTTGCGATTCATTTTTATATATAAGATTTATAGTAGATATAAAGTTGCCTTGTTTTTGAACGCTTTGCAGCAATTGTATGCTAGGTTTAATTTAAAAAATTGTTATGATGGTTAATTATAAAATGATCAAATTATTTCTCTGATGGATGAATTGTATGCTGATCCTTGTTTAAATTTGAAAGTATTTTGCATATTTAATGAAATATGTTATATGTAATTCATTATTATTGTACTTACATTTAAACGTTTTATTAAAATGTTACTATAAACTACGGCTTACCTTCTAGGTATTAAAACGATACTAAAGCCTCATCCATTTATAACCACGCACACTACAATACCTAACACGCAAAGTAATTTGCCATATTAAAAAATTCAATACCAATTCGCAAGTTTAGTATTCCTCGGAGACAACTCCGGGGTATCGTCCAGGGCTTTGACTTGAAGATACTCCGCCTAATTGTGGAATCCCCGGGACGTCAGCGGGATAGCCCGGGATAGATTTATGGCACGCCCATCCTTGTTTATTGTAGTCGTGATTTTTATTTGGACACGTATAAAAAGTGGTGATGCGGTGACTGACAAGTGGACCGTTTGTGAATTGACGGTTTTTGACAAATGCTGTAGCGAAATTTTGAGTTTTTACAGTTTTTATGCCATCGGAATTTTTATTAAAATGAAATAACAGAACTAGCAACTATTTAACAAGTTGATATTACGATTTCAATGGATTTAATATTATGAAAAACATAATAATTATTCGCGACCAACTTACAGAACAATATAATACAACCTTTAAAATATTGCTTACCTATTCAGTTAATTCTTCATTGTAATTTCTACTCTTTCGACGAATTCGATATTACCTATCTGCTATCAACAGGCATCTGTCACAATAGGATATGACAAAAACGATATTCTTCACAATAGGATGTTGGATTGGAACAGATAAAGGCGGGAAACACGAGTGTGTCTGCGTCGGGAATCGAACCGGAAACTGGCTTTGTGTGCCGCCGTACAGGAAATTACTACGGTGTACCTATACGGCTTTGATGTTGTTTCGTTTGGAAATGTGGAAGACACCTGGGTAACTATGATGTCTTAAAGCTATTTCAAACTAGCTGCGCTTCGTGATTTCACCCGCGTGGCTCCGCTCCTGTTGGTCTTAGCGTAATGATATATAGCCTATAGCCTTTTTCGATAAATGGGCTATCTATCACCGAAAGAATTTTTCAAATCGGACCAGTAGTTTCTGAGATTAGCACGATCAAACAAACAAACAAACTCTTCAGCTTTATAATAATATAAGTATAGATGACAGCATGTCTTAAAGCAGTATTATTTCCATTGTGGAAAAGTGACGGCGCCAGACAACTAAAGCATAACCATCAGTTTCTGGGAAGGTTATAGGTGTTTTTTTTTTTTTTTGTAAAGAAGAATAATTATTACACGTTAGAAATCGATTCGAATTGAAAAGTAATTTTAAGTTCAAAAATTAAAAAGTAATTAGGTATAATGAACTTTTATGGTGCTCTGAAATAAAAATTGAAACGATATTGGCTACATTTAACTTTCTTGCAGTCTATAAAAGTACACAAGAGGAAGTACAATATTTTTAAGATCGTTAAACTGTCAGTGGGTTCAATAAAAATTGTTATCACATAAAATATGCAGGCGTTTCGGAAAGCGGCGCATAAATTGTCGCAAAGCTTTTGGTTGTGGTTATCTCGCATCGGAGGCTATTTATGTGCAAGATATTATGTAGATTTATTTTTATTAACCGACTGCGAAAATAGGGTGGTTCGTGATATGATTGTGTTTTTATTTGTGGGTCATACAATTTGATTTGATATAATTTTCATGTAACTGAAATAATATACACGTGTAGATATTACTTTACCGTTTCAAAATTTATATACACAATATTTATTCGTGCATTTATCGAATGATGTCTTCCAAAATTTTACTTTTATTTTGAAAGATAAACCATAACAACAGATACCTATGTGAAGAACTTACGCAATGGTTTATTGTACCGGTGAGCGAATAATGAAACCTCGATTAAGTATTTAAATTAATTCTATATTTCACTTTAATAGCAGAAAAATATTAATTATTTTTATCTTCTTTTCAGGTAAACACCAGAAATATGCCAGAGTCACTTAAGGTATTTAGAAGAAAGAAAATGTATCTACAACGCTAAGGGAGGATCACAACCACCCCATCCAATGAATGGTCGTTAGGCCCCAATGTATGTTTTTGTGAAGTTGTTTTTCAAGTCAGGTTGAATGTACAATAAACGGTAATTGCACTATGTAGGTTAACATGTTAATACGTGGATGTAAGCACCTATAGTGCTGGTTATAAATATAGAACACTAGCTTTCCGCCCGCGCTTTGTCTAAAACATAATAAATTATATACTAAAACCTTCCTCTTGAATCACTCTATCTATTAAAAAAACCGCATCAAAATTCGTTGCGTAGTTTTAAAGATTTAAGCATACAAAGGGACATATAGGGACAAAGAAAGCGACTTTGTTTTAAACTATGTAGTGATGATAGTGATTATTAGTAGTTGTTGTTAATTAGTATGTTCTTGGATTTGAAATAAATCTATTTTATATGTCTATAGATTCGCACGGGTGTAGGCAAAGATAATAAGAATAGATTTTATGATACGTTTGTTAGTATTTCAATAGTATCAATTTAAAGAAGAGATATTTAAACATTAAAACCAATTTTCTTCGATAGATGCTGTAGTTTAACCGGTCAGCAAGCTATACAAACATGTTCTGCAATTACGTCACTCGCATTATGAACTACAAACATTACTATTGATTATCGCTAATTGTTAATTACACACATTAGTAACTTGCCGAGTTGCTGACACTCCCGGGAATACGTGTAATTGAGAACAAAGTTTCGCGATCGGAACGAGCGTGATTGAGTTGAAATATTAATATTTTCAATGGAAAATGTTATTAAAGGGACTTATTTTAAAGGATCAAGTTAAAAGCTTAGAAAGTGTGATGTCGTTGTTTAAATTGTTTGTAATTTTAATGTACGTGTTCAAGCAATTAATAAATGAATTTGAATTTGAATTAAATAATAAAATTCATGAGCCATATATCTTTTTTCAGCAATTGAAAAATAGCGCATTTTAAACCGATGCAGTTTAAGAACGATTTTCTTAACAATAGATAGGTATATTTTTATAAAAATAAAATAATGTTGCGGAGCTGATAATATAATTTGCACGCCATATTTTATGGCTAATGTGTTGATTCGACCTATAATGTAATTTGTTATCTTTGTACACACATTATGCAAATAAAGAGGGTTATTTATTTATATTACAAACTAGCGGTGCGCCCCGGCTTCGCCCGTGGTACCTACATGTTTAAACTATCCTATCTCTCAAGTTGGATCGAACTGCACATGGTGTGCGAATTTTATTATAATCGGTTAAGTGGTTTAGGAGTCCATTGAGGACAAACATTGTGACACGAGATTTATATATATTAAGATATCATGTTCAGTTTTGGTTATCACGACATAGTATAAATAAAACTAAAACTAAAAAACACGCTTTTAGTTCTGTTTTCTATAAAACGCGTGTTTTTTATTCTTTTTTAACTATTATTTATTTTATCAAATTAGTGTATTGTCATCGGTCCTAAATAAATCTACAAAGTTTGAACGAAATCTGGCCGTTTAAAGTGGGTCAAAATCGCGCCCAAAGAAGTCGGTTACAAACTTACAAACATACAGGTGAAGCTAATATAAAGCGTGTAAAAACAAAGTTGCTTTCTCTGTCCCTATGTCCCTTTGTATGCTTATATCTTTAAAAATACGCAACGGAATTTGATGCGGTTTTTTTTAAATAGATAGAGTGATTCAAGAGGAAGGTTTTAGTATACAATTTATTAGGTTTTAGACAAAGCGAGCGAAGCCGCGGGCGGTAAGCTAGTAGATTATATTTCAATTAATAATATAGTGAATCCCTAACCAACAACGTCGGAGTTGTTCTTAAAGTGAGCTGATTAACAAAATTTAATAAACAAAGTTTATATCGAATATGATAAGTAATATCATTTCCAAAGGGTAGTTTTAGATTATAATTATGGGTATTAAAAGCTTAAACATCGGTCGTTAATTAAAATTAATGTCCATTTTGACCATTTCACGAGTTTCCTTAATATACGCGATCCTAATTTGGATTTAGGTATTCTTAAACTTTTGAGACTGTGTATTTTAGATTCATCGTAATTACATATCGAAATTATGAATATGAAAATATTTTCAGACTTATTACCAGTTTCTAATGTTCTGGATATCAAGAATATTTCGGTTATCAGTTAAAATGACTAATATTGTTTGACAAAAGGTAGAAGTAGAGTTGATTAGGCTATCTATTAGTGACTGTATAAGTAACTTTATGTGAAATCGGCTTAGTAGTTTTTTGCACGAAATTCCAACAAGCTATACAATGAAGCGAGCTATACAATGAACGAGCCTTCCTCGATAAATGGGCTATCTAAAACCGAAAGAATTTTTCAAATCGGACCAGTTGTTGCTGAGATTAGCGCGTTCAAACAAACAAACAGATAAACTCTTCATCTTTATAATATTAGTATAGATATAATGAGTGTTACGCTTAAATAAGCAATTACTCGTGTAAATAACTAATTAAACATATTAATGAGACGGCCCACAGAGTCTGATTTATTCAGTCGGAATTAATGGCTTTCACAACCGTTAATGACATCCAACAATATATTGACGGGTATATCATGCAGGAGATATAATATAGATATCATTAGAATCTGATTGTTGTGTTTGTGTTTATATTGTTAAATCTATTGTAGAGGAAGGATTAATAGAAACCATCAACTATGAGTTAAAGCAGTAACCTTAATCTGAGAAAAAAAGATATATTTACAATATTCACAATGTAATATACCACTTGCATCTTCCTTTACTGGCTCGACCTCTATTTAATTTTAATTTAATGTTTTGGCTATCCAAACTACGAAATATACTTGAAAACATGTAGGTACTTATATTAATTTTCAATTGAAACGCAGCGACACGTGTAAAACTGATACATTTATGATTCATTTGTTTAATATCAGTTGACATAGCACTTGCCTATATTTTTAGTATCTATCGAAACGGATCCGATATTTCATAAATAAAGCAACGCCCGGCGCCGTATGGAATATGGATACACTGCGAATGAATAATTCACACGAAGACCCGCAGTTTGAACATTTGAATAAATCTCTAATGGTTGCTGATTTGCTTTTTATATTTATGTAGACTTGTGATGTATTGTTTACAGTTTAATTTTTATAGGCTTGTCGTCGCCCATTGATGAAAATATATCTAAATATATCCTATGTTACATACTTTGTAATGTTAAATTTGCAGCTTTACGAATTATCATAATCAGTCGAGTAGTTTTTGAGTTACATCATAGTAAACAAACAAACACGAAATCTGTATAATATAAGTTTAAAAATATGCCGATGTAGACAATTTCTAAATAAAGTTAACAAAACTTTAACTAGTCATAATAATATAGCTATATCATTTTACCAAACTACAACAAGAAGAGATTGAGAATAGAGAAGAGAAGCAGAGAGAAGACAGAAGGAGTGTCAGACGGAGCCCGGCGTGTGATCTTATTGGTAGTGTGATTGTAATCTATCATAAGACACACGCGGCTCTGTCTGTCACACCATCACACCATTACACAACGTGCGGATGAAGATTCTAGAAATAAAAGAAGAAGTTTTGATAATTTTACAGATTCAATTTAAGTCGATTAACCCATTGACCACCGTAAGGCCCGATCGGGGCGCGACACAATAGATTTTCTATTGTGTCTGTGATTCCGAGGACTGATGGATTAATGTAATATTAATAATCCTATATAATAACTAGCGGTCCGCCCCGGCTTTGCCCGTGGTACATATAAAAAATAGATGTTGGCCGATTCTCAGACTTACCCGATATGCACAGAAAATTTCATGAGAATCGATCCACCCGTTTCGGAGGAGTATGACTACTAGATACTAGACACTATTGTTTGTCAATATAAGTTTTGCATAAAAAATCCCTTAGGGCTCACATTGTAATTACTATGGTAAACTCGGTTAGCACGTCGACTTTAAGTGAGCGAGAGATTTTACTTTGATAAGTTTTCTAGTTGATTGAACAAAGCTCTGCTGGCACTTTATAAGTAATTCTGATACCGATGTTTGCAACTTTGTGGTTTTTCCCATTGTTTTACTAATCGAATATTGAAATATCGGCGAATTTTATGTTTATAATTACGTGTATTTCCAAAGTAGATTTATCTTTAACTAGCGTTCCGCCCGCGGCTTCGCCCGCGGCTTCGCCCGCTTTGTCTAACCCGCTTTGTTCCTCGTGAAACACTCTATCTATTTAAAAAAACGCATCAAAATCGGTTGCGTAGTTTTAAAGATGTAAGCATACATAGGGACATAGGGACAAAGAAAGCGACTTTGTTTTATACTATGTAGTGATGTGACACCTTTAACTGGATAGAAATGAACTCTACATATTTGTTAAAAGATAAATGTGTTGATGTTTATATCCTCGTATAAGATAATGAAAGATTGATGAAAATATTTGTTACATTTATAAAAATAATATGACATTACATAATTTAATGTGTGTTTTATACAATAAACGGTTATCGCGCGATACGTGAGTGAAGCGAGCGATTAAGCGATGCGGGCGTAATCTTGTGATATTATTAAATTTTATTTATCGAAATAAATTATTTTGCATAGTTGTATTTCAATAACAAATAGTCAACATTCAACCATTATAGTTATAGGGTAATGCACGATTATTGCAAAATGTATGATTTTCTACCATTTAATCGACAAAAACATAAACCATGTAAATAAAAGGTTGCACCTAAAAGCATTTCTGAAAGTCATTCTGACTAACTTAGTAACTCGATGGCTGACCAAACAGAATTTAACTTCATTAATTTACCACCTCGTGCATCGAGTGTACCTTTGGCTTAATGTGGATTTAAGGCATTTATACATTTTCAAAGGGGACTTTAGTGCTCTGCTCTAGAGACTGGGTTTAGACAAATTGCTTGTTTAAGTCTCTTTTGGTCGATCCTTATATAAATACAAGTCGATTTAATCGAACATCGTTTGGAAGAAATGCGTTGGCATTTGAAATTAGTAGTATATAATATTATCACGTATGAATATGGAACAAAATATTAATAAAGATCGTGTTCATCATTCTTAAATACAGTAATATATCAAATTTTAGATGTTTTGTAAATATTTTTGTATAAATATATACAAAAATATAAGGAATATCTTATTTCGAAGAACGAATTTCTTTTAATACCTACCATATTTCCAAGACGACACATTTTAATTCTATTACTTTTCTCCATTTGTAGATGTACGCCACTAAAGGGGCACGTCAGATTCACGGTCGTTAATTCTATTTAAAACAAGTAACAAAAGAGATACGTTTCTTAAAATAAAATTCTTACAAACCTTTAGAAATGTAAAAACATATTCTTATAAATCTTTTCTATATTATGTTTTATTTTAATAACTTTTAATTTAATAATTGAATTCCCTACTCAAAAACAATCACAAAAAGCACTAACC
The DNA here is from genome assembly GCF_061535395.1 of Colias eurytheme. Taxonomy (NCBI): domain Eukaryota; kingdom Metazoa; phylum Arthropoda; class Insecta; order Lepidoptera; family Pieridae; genus Colias; species Colias eurytheme. Next base: position 336,093 of record NC_142993.1, on the reverse strand, counting down.
AAAGACAACTCGAAAACAAATTCAATGCATATTAATTGAAAAGTTAAAGTGCACAGTTAGCGGAGTGCAGTCTCTATTGAAACTCGATTGAATTGCTCCAACTCGAATTGTTCTCGAAATTGTTTGACCCGAACTCGCACTGTTTGTTACTCAATCGACGGTCCTTTGTCGCCGAATTTTGGGGACGCCAACGAGGGTATAAAGTTAGGTGTATAACTACGTTGGGAAGTCGTTTCGCCACGAGTGAATGGCTTGGTTGGTAGAATTTTAGTTAGAAGTCTACGTAAGAAATCGTGTTTAATTTTACTAAAATATTTGTATTACGTACTTATTGAATGTGTTATATTATTATTTATATTTTTTGTGTGTAAATTTTATCATTATGTGTGTAAAACACAACCAAAAAACTTAAAAAAATATGTAATTCGGCTTGAAAATGTTGAAAATTCATGTGCTAACGTGTAAATTTAAATTGAATGCACAAAACATAAAAATGTTACTACGCCGTAGCGCTACGGTGCTACGGCGTAGTAACATTGCCTACGTGTGTCATTTGGTTGTAAAACATTGTACATGTTCAATTTTACAGGAAAGGCTTTAAAATAAAATAGGATTTGAAAAGGACAGTTTGTGTTCTTAGTTATTGATAGTTTTAAGTTATATTTATGAGGAGAGGAGAAAACAGGCTGCAAAGTAAATTAATATGAATAGATAATACGGAAGGGATTAGGGGAAAACAAGATAATCGTATGTAGAGCTAAGTTAAGGGAAAGGAAAACAAACATATGAATGGGTTTACCGAATCGAAAAACAGTTGCGGACTTCGATCAGTTCAGGGACTAAGGGTGCATTTTTACCAATAATACGCGAGGAATGTGTTTTTAAATAACCAATACTATCGCCTCAAATGCTAAATGCTCAAACTTCAAACTAAATGAAGCGATATGATTGGTTATTTACAAACACAACCCTCGCTACACATCCTCGCTTATTATTGTGGAAATGCACCCTAAATCTAATTTTCGCGAATCGTAACACATTTAAACTTCTGTAGTACAAAAAAAGAAAATTGGAATATAAAAACTATTGAAAAACAGTCGTTATAGAAATGAAATTTCACGCCAAATTGTCATATTGCGTGTTTGTATGCGGGTAGTGTGAAATTATACCACGTATGACCTATAGCACCCCATAGTTTTATATCGTAAGGATTGTAGACGGTTGGTGTGTTTTTTGCTAATTATTCATAATTTTATGTATACTTGATACTGGTTTACATGTTTGTTTGATACAATTAATCCATGCATTTGTTTGGAAATAGAGTATTGTTATAGGTAATTCATAAAAAGGGAAGTTGTGATGGTGTAGTGTTCTTATAAGTAGGTACTTTATCTATACCGTAACTAACGTAGCTACAATATTGATGAAAGTACTAGTTAGAGACTGGAATATGTCTAGTAATAATTACTTATATATTCAATACTTTAAATTAGATAACCTATGCTAATATAAACTGTGTAAATTTATTGATACTTAATTTTACACAATTATTATACGTTTAGATATTTTTAGATATAAAATGGTTTTATGACAGGTTTAATTGATAAGTATACGATAATAGATACATGTTTATTTAATCCAAAATATGTTGTACAATATACTTAATTATTAATAATGTAATTACAATAAATATGTAGAATAGTTTAGGTCTATGTAGAATACGGCAGGTGAGCTAGCGATGCGAGCGAGAAGCCATCCGCTCTTAATGTATGCTAATGTCTCTATTCCCTAATGAATTGCTATAATACTAGCTTCTATATATCCCACTGGTATCATGATTTGTTATTCTCTAACAACATCTATTTAATGTGTTTATAATTCTTAGTAAAACATTTCTAACGAAAAAAGAGCGTGTGCGCCGAGCACACGTGTCAGAAGTGAATCATCTTTGGCAAGATTCAAAAATATATCGTCGCCTTACTTCATTACGTGACGGTATTGCAATTTTACTCTCAAAACATGGGTTAGATTGAATCCATTAAAGTCTTTAATTCGTAAAAGATAATAAATATCTAAAAATAATCTGTTACAACGTTGCTTACATTTTATTATAAAACCTCACAACCAGATGAATAATAAATGTTTTTAAATAAGCGCTTATATTCGTTTGAATAAATATAATATGTTATATTAATCAATGATGTGAACGATAAGAGGATTTTCCCTCATTGAAGATAAAATATGAACGTTTATTTCGAAGAATTTTACTCATCGTACAATTTTATTTTTCCTTCAATATGTCGTTTCAAATGTATTTAATGGATTATATACTCGAACAAATTTAAATAAAAGTTAGCGATTTTCACGACGGGTGAAAAGCGTTTTTATCTATAGAAATATCACTGCGATATGAAAGAAAGAAAGAAAGAAAGAAAATACATTTATTTGTACCGATGCACATTAATACATAAAAAATAAATAAAATTAACTTATAACTAGTTACAACGGCACAAAATGGATAATATCCACTCAGTGCTTTGAGAATCTAAGGACATATACGACACTTAGATTCTCCACTGATTTTCAGTGGACACCACATTGACATCCTGACAGTGGCAGTGTACATATTATGAAAAAATAAAAATAAAAATAAAAGTAATAATATAATATATAATAATATAATATAGTAGATAGGAAACATATATATATATATATATATTATAAAGAATTATTACTTACATAACAGACAATAATACATTCTACAAGAAGATACAATACTAATACGCGATACATCATAATTATAATTAATAAAAAACAACTACAAATAGAATGATTACCAGAGCCGTACCGAGTCACGTGTTTGGAGCCCCGACCTCAGAACCTTTATATATATGCTATATTCTTCGCGTTTGTGTGAAGGAAGCGGCGCTTGCAGGAAACTCTGACGATACCTGTCTTCCTTTGAACAAAACCGTTTTTCTGAAAGCTACGAGAAATGTATTGTCAGTGACGCTTTGTACGAGGAGTTTCTCGTGAGATAAATGTGAAATGAGTTTTTATGTCGTTGTACGTGAGGTATAAATTTAATTTTAATGGCAGAAAATTAACATTTTTACTTTTTACCGAATGTATTTTTGGATATGTTTGGATATCAAAGTTTTAAAACGTAAAAATTGTCCATGAGATAAGATTAAATCAAGTTTTGGTGTTTTTGGATTTTTCAAAGAAGAAACAAACAAAGAATCTAATCATCTCTTTTATTTACTAGGAAATGTACATTTGATATAAAAGTATATTTAACGAACATACGTTCTTGGAAGCAAGGCCGGATACAATCGTCAATTTCCTGTTGATATGTACCGTGTAATAGCCGGAACGACTAAAGAGCATTTCGATTGTTCTAAACTGCAGGTATTTGAGCGCTGCTCGTGTTGTTGTTTGGGGAAATGTTGTTAGAGTTGTGTTTAGATTGTTGCCTGGAGCCTGAGAGCTGAAGTGGCTGTAATGTCTTAAGGATGTATTGAACTTGCTATCAAGTAGCCTTTAGTAAGCGGTTCGCTTATAGTTTTTCGTTTATGTGCGTTTAATTGTTGATGGTTATTAAGTTTACATAACTGAATGAATAACTTATCTGATTAAGGTTAAACCGTTTTAAATATTATTAACACAACTTAACTTAACGTTTTCATTATTATTCAATTAACTGACGTAGCTTATGATTGACGATGAATTTGACGTAGTAATCCTGCCAAATTTTAAACGTTAACGCACAGTATATTATTAATAGAGCAATAGCAATTAGGTAATTTAAATCAAGGTATAATATTCACAAATTGTTTTAATTTATCTTTATTTACATTCACTCCCGGGCCAGCTAAATATTACCAATTAGCTTTAACAATTTTTACCTGTCTGTTAAACAGTTTCAGAAGCTAAAGCTTTTACACGTGCAAACAAACAATCAGAATAATTGCCAAAAAACGGATCAAATAAAAGGGTTTTATTAAAAGCTGAACTTTAATCCAATATACGAAATTAATGTGTGTTTAGGTTACGGAGCGATCGTAGTTACGTGACTTGTCGGGATTTTGGTGTTCATCATGTTAGAATTTTATATATTTTCAGGATTAATTAGTTCATAAGTTATAAACTTTTTATCAATGGCTATTTACAAAAGTATTAAAATATTAATTTAATTTCTCCCGAAATCGCTAAAATACAAAGACAGTTCAAATCAAACAAAGATACAAAAAATATTTAATCGATAAAAATAATTTCGCACTACTTATATTACTTTCTCTTCAATAGCAGAGAAACCGATATTTTTACACTTTAAACGGTTCCAAATCGAATACAGTTCCGGTTAACCCGCGGACCAAGTGAAATAACATCGCATTCCTCGCATATTGTTGCAGCGAGACCGCAAAGCTTTACAAATTGAATTTAAAACGAAGTATTCTTCTAAAATATTCCATGTGATTGCAAAATATAGCAACTCGGACGGAATTTCAATTCGGCTGCGGCATGACGTATCGATGCATGCGCAAACTGGATTTAAACATCAGTGCAATAAATCTTTGTAGTTCGTATATTGAAATTATTGTTGGTAGTTTGTTGTATGTTGTTATAATATATACAGGGTGGCCCGTTTTCAGTGGTCCAAAAATTTTTTTCAGCTTGAGAGCAGCATGAGTAATCATTTAAAATAAACTTTAGTTAAGCGAAAACTTATGGTTTAGAAATTATGAATTTTTTTTTTAAATAATCCGGAGTTTCAATGTTTTTGACACAAAACTACTCTGTTATGAAAACTACTGAACCGAATTGAATGAAATTTGGTATAGGTATAGCGCAATAACCTACCTATCGCGCTATAGGCTCATCTTGTGTAAATAATTAAACAGCATTTTTTTATTTTAACTTTTTCTGTAGTTTTTTGAATTTCTCGGCAAAATGTCGATTTTTCGAAAAAATCCTATGAAAAAAAAATGTACCACCAAGGTTTTGCTGGTACTGCTAAAAACTACCTTAACATAAGGTTATTCTTTACACAAAAAATCATAGTTGTCCTTCGATTGTAACATCTTCAAAAACAATATCATGTGCATTAAAACATGAAAATCGAAAAATTACGAAATTTACCATAATTCAATTTTAATCATTTGGAACGGCCAATTTTTGATTAAAGAACCATTTATTGCCATAAAAGTCGTTACCTACAAATCAGTATTCACATGGCTATAAATTATAAAAGTTAAAATGAATGAAATAAAATTTTAACCTGCTAGCCAAGATAACTTTACTTTATTCTAATGTCAATTTATTGAGTTTTTTTTTTTGTTATTTAGTTTTTAGGTTTAAATCTTAATAAAAGGTTTGGAGAATCAATAAAACAACATAAATATTAATTAACATATTGTTTATTTTTTACAAAAGGTTTTCGAAACATAATCTGCATCTGCGTAAGAAATTTCTTCGCAGCCTATTAAATGGCTGCCGGCTTGAATTTATGCCTATAAATAACCATAAATTCATTATACATAGGTACATTTGTATACCAATTTATGGTATTATACCATTTAATACCATAGGTTCATACCTATCCGGAGAGGAGGATCGGTCGCGGTGGCACCATCCACTGGCCAGCCTGTTCACCCGACTTGAACCCTGTTGATTTTTTCATTTGGGGATACTTTAAGGAGATTGTGTACGCACGGGAGAGCTTATCGGAGCAAGAATTGGAGGAAAATTCAAGTGGCTATAACAGCCATTAAAGAAAGCCGGCAGCCATTTAATAGGCTGCGAAGAAATTTCTTACGCAGATGCAGATTATGTTTAGCGAAAGGCGGACGGCATTTCGAAAACCTTTTGTAAAAATAAACAATATGTTAATTAATATTTATGCTGTTTTATTAATTCTCCAAACCTTTTATTACGATTTAAACCTAAAAACTAAATAACAAAAAAAAAAACTAAAAAATAATTTGACATTAGAATTTAGAATAAAGTAAAGTTATCTTGGCTAGCAGGTTAAAATTTTATTTCATTCATTTTAACTTTTATAATTTATAGCCATGTGAATACTGAATTACTGATTTGTAGGTAACGACTTTTATGGCAATAAATGGTTCTTTAATCAAAAATTGGCCGTTCCAAATGATTAAAATTGAATTATGGTAAATTTTGTAATTTTTCGATTTTCATGTTTTAATGCACATGATATTGTTTTTGAAGATGTTACAATCGAAGGACAACTATGATTTTTTGTGTAAAGAATAACCTTATGTTAAGGTAGTTTTTAGCAGTACCAGCAAAACCTTGGTGGTACATTTTTTTTTTCACAGGATTTTTTCGAAAAATCGACATTTTGCCGAGAAATTCAAAAAACTACAGAAAAAGTTAAAATAAAAAAATGCAGTGTAATTATTTACACAAGATGAGCCTATAGCGCGATAGGTAGGTTATTGCGCTATACCTATACCAAATTTCATTCAATTCGGTTCAGTAGTTTTCATAACAGAGTAGTTTTGTGTCAAAAACATTGAAACTCCGGATTATTAAAAAAAAACATCATAATTTCTAAACCATAAGTTTTCGCTTAACTAAAGTTTGTTTTAAATGATTACTCATGATGCTCTCAAGCTGAAAAAAATTTTTGGACCACTGTAAACGGGCCACCCTGTATAATAGTTACAGTAATTTTTAGTTATTGAAATTATTTAATTTCCGGTATGATTGTGATATTAAACCTATTGTAATCTATTCATAATTTGTTAACTCCTAGCGTATTCGTGTAGAATTCAACACAAGGCTTATTTTTTTTAAAGAAGCAGATGAAATGGATATTGGATACTCATAAGAAGAGAAGCCATTAGCCACTTTAATTGTATTCGAGCATGCTTTAAGTTTTAGTCAAATGAGGTCATACTTGAACTACGAAGTTGATCGCTATTTTACGGTAGTAGCATATTCAAATATTTTATATTACTTTAAGTTTGTGTATGAATAACTTTTAATCATGAATATCAATTAATCGCTTATATTTATCGAAGTGATACAATTAATGTTAAAGATATCTATTAATTAAACTGCAACTGCAAAGGCACGTATAGCTAATGCACTTCATGTGCATTAAATCTTATGCAAATTGTCTAGTTAGTACAGTTTCATATTTATATTTAGGTATTAGAACAATGCACGACCTAAATTGAACTTCAAAAAAATGACAAAAGAACGCGCAGAGAGCGGTATTTTTCCGTAATTTTCATTATGGCCATTATACTATAAGTACTAAAAGAGACTGTCGGAGTTTTTAGCAATAAATTTCTCATAAAATAAAAATGATAAGCGGTAATTAACTCAAGTATATTCCAAGTTGAAGGCGACTCCAAGTTCCGGCCGAGCTTATAAATTATACCGCGATTTTATGCGTAATTATTTTTATTAAGCCGTTTTATAGTCTGTGTCTTGCAAAGTTTAATTAATTGCTTATAATTCTAGTCATGTCGCATCTTTTATTAGTTGCATTTATAGCTGTTGAATATATTAAATTGTCTTATTAATTAATCCTGAAAACGTGGAGTGTTTATTTAAAATATATAAAACTTTCTGATGTCGTACTACGTAAGCCAGCAATGATATAATATTAGGAATGTCGGTCAAGCGTAGCATTGTATACAGCCTAGCTACAGACAAACCAACTGCACAAATAAGCTTTCAAACACAAATGCTCGCACTTAGGAATGATTTCAACGGTTTATTAGCATACTACATAGCATATTTTAAACAACATATAGAAAGAGAAATTTAGGCATTTAATGATAATATAATTTATTATGATGTATGCCGACGAAAAATATTTATCTAACGCCAATAAAGTTGGGTAGGTACGACAGCTAGTGATAAATACAAAAACGTCAAACATTACAAAATTCAAAAATGAAGTGGAAAAATGGTAGATGATTGAATTTTCGTGTTCCAAAAATGGTGTTGACAGCTATTCGAGTGTTGCCAGCAAATTGATAATAATTGACAGCTCTTCGTCTGTTATCTGTGCTTCAAGTTGAATTTATAAAAATTGATCGAGACTCATACTTGGAAATATTGTTTCAGATATTTTTGGTATAAATGAGCCTCGTTTTAATCATGAATAATGGAAGCTTTTAATATTTGATTCTCGCGATGATGTCATTATTAATTGAAGTATTCAGTTTTCCTGTTAATATTGAAATTGATTTGTTCTTTTCGTCTATATTGGATGAGTTGTGATTTCGTATCTGATAGTTTTTAAAAGTTTGAAAACTTTTATGTATAATACATAACGAAATTTATAAATTTATTGGTTAATTTGTGTATGATTTAGGTATATAACTATGATTTATGTGAAAATTCATCATTTATTTAAAAACTTAAAACGAAGCTAGCAAATATTATCTATACTGTTTTCATCACTAAAGGGTTGAAGAAACCCTGACTCTGATACAAAACGTCAGCAAAACTGTTGGCGACACGTGTGCTTCAGGTAACAAAAAACGCCACGTTTTCAATATAGTTTTAATAAAAGAATAAATCTAAATAAAATAGTTTATTTTATAGCGTTCAGAATTCACTGTTAGTTTTGTTTGCGATGCCGCAATACGACAAATGCTCGGTTTCTTTGTCAATACGAACGGGAATGTTTATTCTGTGCGCAATAGAGAGCATCCTGTATATGAGAGCTGAATTTGGAAACGGATTCGCGGTTTGTTATAGTTGTATTGTTTGTTTTATTGCGTTATAGAGGCGAAGGAAATCTTTGAGGGAGTGGTTCTGGATTGGATTTAAAATAGATTGGTAGAGTTGTTGTATAATATTAATTATGTAAAGATACCGAGTAGATCATTCTTCGTTATTTTTTTTTCTGACGTTATAGCAAAAAAATTACTCAAAAGAAATCATGAAAATCGGTAGATTTTGACATTTAAAACGAGTCGACTTATACTTATAGCCTGAAAACAATTGACGGCAAGGCACAATTAATAGACTACATAATATAAGTACATAATCTTCTAATATATAAAATTTCCGTGTCACAATGTTAGTTACCATACTCCTCCAAAATGACTGGACCGATTCTAATGCAATTTTCTGTGCATATCGGGTAGGTCTGAAAATCGGCCAACATCTATTTTTCATACCCCTAAGTGATGAGTAAGGCAGAACAATGTTTGCCGGGACAGCTAGTGATTTATAATAAGTATATTTATTAGATAGGCATACAACATTTGATTTTTTTTGAAAAAGTACCTAGTAGTATTATACAATGATTTCACATACATAGGCATATACATTCTGAAAACATTACCCCTTTTTGCACAGTCGTATAAATATAACTCATTCAGCAAACCGCACAGTTCAGTTTCCGTGCGTCATAATGAATGCAGTCTGTTAATGCAAGCATAATTATACGCCCTCTGGCAGACATGTTTCTTGTGTGAAGGACCTTTTATACGACTAACGTTTCAAATAATATGTTCAAACTAATGTTTCAATTCGTTGATATTTTTGTTGAGCGCTAAGCGAGATAACATGATTGAAAATAATTGTATTTTTTTTTTAAGTGATTCAAATCATTTTGAGAAATAAATGTCTCCAACCGTAATATTTGAACGTATTTCGTAACGCGTATCGTGTCATTCAAGCACTTTTCACTAAACTACGTACACTAGATTAATATACCGACTTGTGTAAACAACAAGGTAACCGGACTGTCAGCACATTCCTTTCCTTTGATACTCCATAATATATTAGTCTATTCACTCAAGATTAATATCTCAATATATGTATATGCCAAAGTTTAGCTATTTTAAAGAACATAACATTTCGAAACTCGACAAACGAACTAACTAAATCAAAATAACTATTTTTTAAAACACGAAAAGAATAATTCTTTAATGATGAGTTCTTTCAATATTTTCGTTCTTTCCCTTTATGTGTATATCAATAATATGGCTATGTTTATTTGTAAATATTGTTCCTGTTAATAAAGATACAATACATTATTACACACGCTGGAACAAACACAGTAAAAGCAACCCTTACATCGCAAACAACAAATGTTTTCATGGGGAATGCTCTTTGTTTAATGTCACATTTCCTTTGTAGCGAGCCGTACGATGTTCTCTCGGTAATTGAATACACTATTATCTATTATACTATACTCCTTTATATGTAACGATGAACAAAGGAAATTGTATAAATATTCGCGCAGGTAGCTTCTTAATTGGCACAACTCACGTACAAGTACGAATACCCAATTATTTGACAAATTTCGTGTACAATATCGCGTTTAATTGTCACTTTCAATAGATTGCTGTCTCTTGTAATTCGTCGGCCGCTCGGTTGCCATGACAACGGCCAATTAGAGGCGCCACTGTCGCGTGAAGTTAATTCAAAGCGTTTGCGTTGACGCTGCGGCGCGGGGACTGTGTGGCGACGCCTTAATTACTTTTTGGGGGCATTGAATGATGATTTCGATAGTTTATAGGCTGTTATTTAAGCTGTGTTAACTGGGTGTGTAATTATTCCGTGAATATATTATAAGGAAGAAGATATTTGTGCTTAAAAATATTGTATTCTGCTCTATAATTAATACAACTTGAACACCCGATAGACTACCGAAATAATATCTGTATGTCGATAACCATTTAACTAATTTATCGCTTTTGGAAAATACGCATTCGCTCGCGTTTAATTTTTGCATTAAAGTAAGAACATGATTTTAAATTGCAAATCATGTTTAGAGATGTAATTTTTGATCTCAATATGCACAAATCCAGTTTTAAACTCTAATTACATTATTAGACATAATAATATGTTGGATTATTATACTTTTATAGCTCTAGAATGCTGATTAAAAACATGAGCGACAACCTAATCAGCCCCAGAGCCAGATTGACGTAAGCTGTAGATACGTTTATCTACAGCTTACGTCAATCTCATACATTCGTAGTCTATTCTATTGAACGCTACGCTAACAGAAAGCCACTTGCATAGGGGGGCAGAGCAGTATTGCTGTGATATTCTAGACATTAGATTATAAAAGATATCCTTTCGTCATCGTAATTTCTCTCAATCCACACACAAACACACAAGAACAAGATAAAAACTAACGTTGTTCTAAGAAATGGAACATGAAAAACAAGCGAGTCGCAGTAACACGAGCGCCAAGTTATTTACGGCGAGTGGTGTTAAATAAATCAAGTTGTTGCAACCATTTATCGTTGCGGTCGCGTTTGATTTATTTCGAAAAGAATGCATGTGGACTTGGCTGACACTCTAGCGCTTGGAGCGACTAGCTGAGGGAAAACAGTGGAAAAGACAGCACAAATACAGTGAAATAAGTAACGTTCGAACAGTGTAATAATAAAAGTCAGCAGTGCGTTTCTCATTTGTTAGTAGTGAAAGAGTATGGAAGACCTTTCAAAAATGAATTATTTTTTAAAGAAGTCATATTGAGGTTTTGTTGAATTTATTAACCTTTTCGTCTGTTAGTTTAATCGGAACGTCTGATAATACAGAACGTCTGTTTGTTTCGATATTAAATTGAATTCCATTTTACATTCATCAACCGCAATTTTGCTCAACTAGATATCAAATTTATTCAACAATTAAACAATGGTGCAAGAAATGCGAAATGTGAAATAATATTCCAGCTGAAACCGGTTATAACTGAACCACTCCGGTGCAAACCGCGCCATCAACGCTTTTGTTCCAAAGAGCTTCGCGGTTGTTGCAATGCAGTCTTGATTTTATCTTGCTTTTAAACGTTTTGGATTGTCTGTATGTATTGCTATAGAGTATTTAATATGAAGAGAAATGTTTTAAATAGTAATATTAGGCATTCGAAACATTATTGAAGGGACATAAGGGATGAGAATTATTTATTTCCTACTTTTTACGATTAGTCCAGGATCCTTCGCCCATTTTTGCAAGTGATTACTATCAAGCTAATTTTTCGTGAGTAGCTTTATTTTGATGAGACGCCCAATAATTTCCTGTACGAAACTCTCGATTGTGGTGGCTAACAGAGGTAACAAGGATAAAATTTTTTGATTTGATGGTCCTTAAATATTTATTACACAATTTGTAGGACAATATGTCTGTTGAATTATATAAATATTAACTAAGTGAAAACAAAAAAATCAGCTGGTTAGTAATCATTTATGATGACCTCGTTATCGATACACATTGGAAAGAGGGGACTCTTTGATCAAACCATAGATTTTGTAGGACAAATATTTTTTCGAATTTAATTATTTATTAAATTATCTAAATTATAATTAACTTGAGATTGAACATAAAAAAAATCAGTTAGTAATAAATATTTGAGAACCATCAAATCAAAATATTTTATCCTTGTTACCTCTGTTAGCTACCACAATCGAGAGTTTCGTACATGAAATTATTGAGCGTCTCATCAAAATAAAGCTACTCACGGAAAATTAGCTTGATAGTAATCAAGTGCAAAAATGGGCGATGGATCCTGAACTAGATCGCTTTAAAAACTTAAAAAGTAAGATTTTTTCTCGAATTTTTGGAGTTGGACTTTGGATAAATTATCATCTGTTTCATTTAATTAGATAAAAAGTGCCAAATATTGTAATTTTCTATCTCGAATCCATGAGTATCCTTTTAATTTCAGTAAGTACTTGTAATACCTAAGGATAATAAATTATAGCTACGAATATAAAGTAGGCGCAGAAATCTAAGATTCATTATGCTATTATCTCAACAGCTAACCTCTTAAAACTTTTTAATCGTTTCTAATTATTTTAAATTAGCTCTACATTATTAAGAAGTATTATAAACAAAAATAAACACGATTATTATTTTAATAAAACGTTAGAGAAAGAAATTCTCTGTTTTATAGTAGTTTACTTAAGTCTTAGCCGATATTTTGGTAATATACTAAGTAAGGAATATTAAAGTAAGGCTCTCGAGTCTCGGTAAACTTCGTATCTTTGTGAACTTGAGAGAATTTTCTACTAACAGGAACTGGTAAAAGCTAAAACATATTATTATGTTTAATTTTTCGTGTTAGTTAATATGTTGCTATAAACAAGGCTTGTTTCAGCAAATTATTATTTTTTTATTTTTAGTATAAACATTAAACTATTATTCCACTTTAGGGTTTGGTATTGAAAGAAAGGGCACATTTTACCCCGAATTTAGATTGGATAGAGATATGAAATATAGAAATAATTGATGTTTTATTTTACTTTTCACAGCCATTGTATAATGAAGTCCGAACTCTACCTTATGATTATTTTATTCACACAAAAAAATCCTCTTTTGTCGCAGTCGGATAATAAAAACACACCTGTAAGCACAAATAAATAAACCTGTCAAATATCAAGGTCGCCCAAATCATTACTATTTGCACAATAAAATAATGCTGCCAAATTGTGAAGCAACCCAAGGCACAAGGCGCTGATTCCCCCCGGGGCTTAACCGTTTTTTCCTGCGTCTTGTAATATCTGTGCAATATCTTTCTCATCGTTTTGGCGGGAAATACAGGCTACTTCTCGGCTTATTGGACTGTCAGGACTGAGTCATGTTGGGTAGGTTAGCGCGGGTTGTAGTTTTGCGATATTGCACGGTGGAATAAGTTGGATAACAAAGGTAGGCAGGAATTAATGTTTTTATGAATCAAATATTAGATTGAATAAGTAGATTAATGTAAGTTTAGTAGTATTTTTTAATTAATAGATATGATGTTATACTTAAATAAGACATAAGTACTATATAAAAAGATAAAAAACTATACTTTGACTGCATTCTGAAACACAAAGCTACAAAACATACTTACGAAACTTAAGGTGATTGCAACGATCTGTTCCCAGCCAATATCCCGCTAGATGGCGCTGAATTCTACATTTCTAGTTTATTTGAGTTTTTGCGTAATTGGAATAGTCATCAAACCTAGGAATAGTCATGGCGGTTACTGAATATTATATTTTATTGAAATATGTTATATCATTGCCTTAAAATCCACCCAATTCGGTAAAATTATGCGTTTTAACATCTGTCATTGCATACAGGGTCGTTTACACACACAGACGTATACAAAAATGATAAAGATTTAACTCTAGATGGCGTGAATGTAAAGCGCGTCACACACGGTGAAGATACTACCTATAATATTTTATCTAATCTAGTAATATTTTATATTACAGTATCTTAAGGTATCCGGTATCAGCGTTCTGACCATCATTTTTCTTTTTTCGCTGTAGAACCGCCATCCTGTTACAAATGACCCACAAAGGAGAATGACCACGGGTGGTATCGGTAAAATTTTAGTTGTGCCACGTATTCGTTATATTGTTAATTCCTATTTGTATTTATAATGATCATATGTATCAATATTAAGTCTTAATTAAACCGGATAAATTGAAATAATAGTAAAAGTAAAAGTTTTTCTTTTGAAACATGTATGAACTTTCGCATTAGTAGGAAGTAGGATTGTTATAAAAATAAAAGTTATATTTGTTGGCGTAAACTATTTTATTGTAATTTTGGGAAATAAATAATGTCAAAATTGATTACCTACAATAAAACGCAGTTTTATTTTATTACCTACATTACACTATTGTTTTTTTTTTATCAAAACATGTATTTGAAGTAGCAAATATGATATTATGCTGATCCAAGCATTTTCACTCAAAACTAATATCACTAATGATTTGTAAAAGTAAATTATTTCAAAATACATTTCATAACCAACAAGTAAGAATAATTATTCATACAACAACAAATCAAAAACACTATTTACTATGGAAAAAAAACCAGGAAGGTGAAAAACATATTTACGATTTCGATGCACTCGACTTTTAGTAAAATAATAGGTAAAAATATTATTATGGTTTTGATCACAGACATATCTGTGGTTTTGATTTTAGCTACTAGTATCAGAAAGCTGCGTGTTCAATGCACGTCGGGGTCCCACAACTGTGGAGGAAGGAAGGTAGAATACCTCCATCGAATAAGTGAAGTTTCTCGACATACTCGATTTGCCGGCCGGCCTCAATGAAGATTGTCCGAAAGTTGTATATGTGCTCTGTAACGAAAAAATTTCGCTAGCGCGATTCAGAGTGAGGTGTCGTACAATATACCTAATGAAGTTTTTCATCTTTTTATTTTACTGCAAATACAAAATAAAAATTAAACAATGGTAATGTAAATTCTAAACAAACTACTACCAAAATACAATTAGAACAAAAATCATTTGACTTGTTTATTTCACCCAGAGGCCAGAGGCGGCTCGTGACAAAATTGTATAGGTGTTCACTTGAAATAAAACAACGAAAATACAATAGCGTTCGGGATGATTTATTACAAAAAAATGAGCACCACATTTTATAAATGTCTATAACACTAAAAATTACAAAGTACAGGCTATTTCAAAACGAATTCAATGACTAGGTATCAATAATTAGTAAATCACCGAATTTGCATTCGCGAGCGTAGGTATCCATAGTGTTTGTCACTGACGGTCACTGACCTCTATAACTTATAGTTATAGAGGTCAGTGGTGTTTGTTGTGTAAACATGTATGTATTTGAGTAGTTAGTAGCATATTATATTCTGAATTTCTGATCCATGCCTATTCACTCAAAACTAATAACACTAATGATTTGTAACAGTAAATTATTTCAATAGGTAGGTATTTGAACATTTCCCAACAAGACGTAAGAATAATTATTCGTAGGTATACAAGATACAATAACAAATCTAATACACTATTTATTATTTTATTATTTACTAGCGGTCCGCCCCGGCTTCGCCCGTGGTACATGTTTACGTTTTCTCTCCATAAGAAGCTAGAGAGCTAGCGCAAAGCTACCTGTATGTATTTGACCAGACCTGGATTTTTGTGTGTTGATTCCCCTATACCTACTATACATGAGATGAGGAGTCACTAAGCCCAGAGTGGTGGACGGGGCGCGCGCTTAGGTAAGACAGGTGGAAATTTTTGGCGAACTTTGAAACCATTTGACCACGTCTGCCATTTTGATATTTGAAAATAGATTATTATTACTATCGGAAAATAACAATGGCAGACCATTATCACGCGGATAACATTCTGGCAGACACTTATGAAAGTGCTGAAAAAAATACAATTTTGAAAGTATTTGACCAGATCTGCCATTCATATATTTTATTTATTAGGGTCTTAAAAACTTATTTTCGAAACGGCAGACATTTTCATTGCGTACAGACTTCAGCAGACAACAAAACTTTACAGACTTCAGCAGTCAACAAGACTTAGCTTCTACATGGTCAGATGTATATATGTATTACGTTCCCTGACCTTACATCAATGATTTACTTTATTAATGTTTTTATGGTCATTTACATTTAATTTTGAAAACTATGGAATAAAATTTATAAATTTGATGATACAAAACTAAATATACATTTGTAAAGAATCTCAAATATAAAGTTGTGTTGCAAATAACAAATCATCATTTAAATATTTAGTTTATTTCTTTATTTAAGAAACAATTAACAATTACAAAACAACATAAAAAAAACACGCATGCATTTATTGAAATGTTCATTCATCATCACTATCGTATGGCGTTGTGTGACTCGTCTTCATAATCCATTGAATCGGATTCTGTAAAAGTAAAACGTAAATTATATAATAAAAGAAATGAGTCATTATAAACTTACCTAGTAAGGCAATGCCTTTGATGTCGCACGATGCCGCCGCGCCGCCAGTGTAGGTACTTCTGCTGCTACATGAAAATATGCTAGGGTTGCAACAAATGGGAAATAAAACAATTGTGATTATTACTATTATGATGTAATCATTTATTCATATTATGTACATTCAAAACAATTGCTATTATTAAATCTGATGTAATTATTTTTTCATAAATATATAATTATTATTAATTACATAATATATTGCACTGTGAAATATTTACGTATCACTTTATTTTTGATGTTCTTAATTGTCTTTTATAAAATTTAAGTGACGCATTCGCATTGGGATCAACAATCCGATAAGAAAAGAATGGAGACAACATATACATAGCTTTGATTTCAATTCTACAGATACAAAATATACAATCTATCTAAAATGATACAACGGATGTTTCCTGCGTTTTCTCGTCAAAATACCGAAACAACGTAATTATTGTATAGTAGTTGGGCGTGAAAGTAAAAAAACAAATGAAAAGTGTTTTCCATATGATTATTTATTAAATTTACGCGATTAAGAATAATTTCAACGATACAATTTAGTAACCGAGAATTCAGAGGATTAAAGAAAATACCTGCCTGATCATTTTATCAAACTCTAAAAGAATTATGGTTATTTCGCATCACTCGGTTTATTAGTTTGGTAATAATTATTAAAGGTAGTTACAACCCTAGCCATTGAGTCGAACGGTAGGCAACACAATATCGACTTTGTGCGGGTACATATGGTACATTTCTTCTTGCTGTGAAGCGTAATGATTTTTTAGGCTATTTTGAATCAGCTGTTCTAATTTAATTCTAGAAATTTATTAAAACGTGATTTTCTTAAAAGTATATTATGAGTTTATAAATACCTCAACCAATAGTTATTGTGTCCTATCCTCATTTCTTTATATCTTGGTAGTTAACTAAAGTGTTAAATTTACATAACCTCAACAACAACATTTACACTGCCACTGCACTAAAACTAAACTAACTAGCTCTCTAGCTATAAGAACCATCCTCGTACTTCAAGGGATATAATAAAAAAAGAATTATCGAAATCGGTTCAGCCGTTCTCGAGTTATGCGCTTACCAACACATTTTGCGATTCATTTTTATATATAAGACTAGCGGTCCGCCCCGGCTTCGCCCGTGGTACATGTTTACGTTTTCTCTACATAAGAACCATCCTCGTACTTCAAGGAATATAATAAAAAAAGAATTATCGAAATCGGTTCAGCCGTTCTCGAGTTATGCGCTTACCAACACATTTTGCGATTCATTTATATATATATATACTAGCGGTCCACCCCGGCTTCGCCCGTGGTACATAATATTTACGTTTTCTCTACATAAAAACCATCCTCGTACTTCAAGGAATAAAATAAAAAAAGAATGATCGAAATCGGTTCAGCCGTTCTCGAGTTATGCGCTTACCAACACATTTTGCGATTCATTTTTATATAATATGTATAAGATAAGATTATGTGAAAATAACCAGGAAGGTGAAAAACATATTTACGAAAACATAGTAACATAATACCTATGGCTGTCGCTACAATAATTATATTTCAATTTTATCTTTTTATACCTAGTAGAACTGGCCGACGAATAAAAAAAATCGTATTAGAATAAATACAATAAATTACGGAACAAAAAAAGGATTGTAACATGATTGTAACTGAATTGAAATTGAATTGAAAAATTGAATTGAAATGTTTGTTTCTGGGCGCACCGTTTTCGACGACGCGACGCGCGACGTAAGCGTATAGGTATAGGTACCTACTTTGCTAAAACAAACTAATAAAATTGTGTGTCTGTCTGAAAATTCGGAAAAGCATATTTTGCAAGTTTGTAATTACTTTGATAGTTTACCGATTTATAATAATTGTAATTGTAATTGTATAATATATAATTTGCAATGTGGTGAAATTTCATAAAAATCACGGGCCAATTTTTTGTTTTGAATCCCACCGAAAATATAATTGCGTTATTAGAATAATTAATTACTATACCTACCCACGATCAATTATTACAATATAGTCTCAAATGCATACTAGAGAAATATTGCAATTTGATTCAATTAAAATGCATAGCATACAAAAATAAATTCACAACACAAGAAATTCCGCGCGCAAATCATAGCGCGTGTCAATGAAATCAAGAATGTTTTATATCAAGCCGACGCGGACGACGACGCGACGCCGAACAAAAGTACCTACGACGGACGACCACGCTTCGAGTTGCCAAACAACATGAGTAATAAATTGTTTACAAAAAAAACAAGTTTTCCATTTTTCTGTATGAGTAGACAGAACTTCAAAACGCCACCTGCTACGGTTTATATTATGAACGATTGTTATAAAAATAAAAGTTATATTTGTTGGTGTAAACTATTTTATTGATCAATAATTTTGGAATTTAAAATTGTCAACATTGATTACAATAAAACGCAGTTTTATTTTATTACACTATTGTTTTTTTTATCAAAACATGTATTTGAAGTACCATATAATATTATGCTGATCCAAGCATTTTCACTCAAAACTTATATCACTAATGATTTGTAAAAGTAAATTATTTCAATATACATTTCATAACCAACATGTAAGAATAATTATTATTATTCCTACCTACAACAACAAACCTAAAACACTATTTACTATGGGAAAATAACCAGGAAGGTGAAAAACATATTATTATTTACGATTTCGACGCACTCGACTTTTAGTAAAATATAGTAGGGAAACATAATATTATGGTTTTGATTTTTGCTACTAGTATAAGAAAACTGCGTGTTCAAACTACTTGTTTGTCTGTCTGAAAATTCGGAAGTACTTTGGTAGTTTACCGATTTATAATAATATTGTATATATCGTTGTTTAAAAAATATTCAAACACAATAAAATATGATATATGTACTGATTTATCACTGGTTTCAGTGATGAACTGATGAGTCAATTATAGCCACTATACTTTCGTCATACGTGTGTATGATTGATGTGATTTGCAACGTGGTGATATTTCAGAAAAATCACGGGTCAAATTGTCCCACCGAAAATATAACTGCGTTATAAGAATAACTATACCTACGATAAATTATACCTACATAATACAATATAGTCTCAAATGCATACTAGTGAAATATTTTATTTGAATCAATAAAATAAAAAAATAAATAAAAAATAATAATAATACAAAAATAAATTCACAACACAAGAAAATCCGCGCGCAAATCATAGCGCGTGACAATGAAATCAAGAACTTTCGAGCCGACGCGGACGACGAAGGAGCCTAACAAAAGTACCTACAATCATAGGCGGCTCGTGACAAAATTGTATGGCCGTGTTCACTTGAAATAAAACAACGAAAATAGGTACCTACAATAGCGTTAGCAGTACAAAAAAAATGAGCACCACATTATAAATGTCTATTTATACACTAAAAATTATAGAGTATTTCAAAACGAATTCAATTATTATTTAGCAATAATTAGAAAATCCCCGAATTTGCATTCGTGATCGTATTCATATTGTTTGTC
Source organism: Colias eurytheme (assembly GCF_061535395.1). Classification (NCBI taxonomy): domain Eukaryota; kingdom Metazoa; phylum Arthropoda; class Insecta; order Lepidoptera; family Pieridae; genus Colias; species Colias eurytheme. The sequence continues at coordinate 315,821 of NC_142993.1, read as the reverse complement.
TACACTAATATTATAAAGAGGAAAACTTTGTTTGTTTGTTTGATTGTAATGAATAGGCTCATAAACTACTGGACATTTTACCAATGTTTGCAAGTTTGTGATTACTTTGATAGTTTACCGATTTATAATAATTGTATACTTATATCATTGTTTAAAAATATTCAAACACAATATGATATAGGTACTGATTTATCACTGGTTTCAGTGATGAACTGATGAGTCAATGTTAGCCACAATACTAATCACTTTCGTCATACATGTGTATGAACTATGATTGATGTGATTTGCAATGTGGTGAAATTTCATAAAAATCACGGGCCAATTTTTTGTTTTGAATCCCACCGAAAATACATATATTACTAATTGCGTTATTAGAATAATTAATTACTATACCCACGATCAATTATTACAATTTACAATATAGTCTCAAATGCATACTAGAGAAACATTGCAATTTGAATCAATTAAAATGCATAGCATACAAAAATAAATTCACAACACAAGAAATTCCGCGCGCAAATCATAGCGCGTGTCAATGAAATCAAGAATGTAATTTTATATCAAGCCGACGAGCGACGACGCCGAACTAAAGTACCTACAGTACCATTTACCTTCAGTGTACAATACAGTTTACAGACCTACGACGGACGAACAATAATGAGTAATAAATAAAAAAAAACATAGTTTCTAAGGTCATTAGTTTTATTTTATTTTATTGTTATTTTCTTTGAACGATTGGAAATGAAATTACTCAATTTTTACACAGAACTTTGATTTATTAGAATTATGCTCATTATGCATAAGATAACGAACGCGAATGCACGACATCTAGCGCGTCAATGTCTAAACATCGCCTTTCGTTTAGACATTGACGCGCTAGATCTGTAATAAGTATATAGTCTATGCGCTAGATGTCGTGCTTTATGTCGTGTTTCGCTTGGCAAAAGTCACGCACACTACTGTAGAAGTGTCAAATTTTTCCGGTATTTTACTGTTGTTTTTCTAAGTAAATATTGTAAATTATTGATTAAAAAGGTCGAACGCGCACACATTTCATTATAGAGAAGTGATAAAATGATTAGTTTTAAAGAAATAGTGTCTGTGTTAAGTGTTTAGAGGTAATCAAAAATGTATGGAGGGACGGTCGGAACATCAACCTTAACAAGATTGGCTAAAAAGGCTGCAAATACATTGAACAAAAGACTGATCTACATGCGATCACTACTGATACCTAGTAATTACCAGCACACTTCTTTTATGTATTTATTTGCATATTTCTTGCAATATACCTTGAAAATGTATGTCAATCTCAATAATCTCGACCAGGCCACAACCCCTTCATTACTGGTTGGCGGTTGGCGCAGTGGTAAAGTAACTACCTACTGAGCCGACGGTCCCGGGTTCGATCCCCGGTCAGGGCAAATATTTGTGTGATGAACTCAATTATTTGTTCTTGGGTCTGGGTGTTATTATCTATATATGTATTTATTAAATATTATATTTATCGTCGCCTAGTACCCACAACACAAGCCAATTGAGCTTACTGTGGGACTAGGTCGATTTGTGTAATAATGTCCTATAATATTTATTTATTTATTTATTTATTTACTCTATCATAAAACGAAAGTACGTATCCAGTGACCTATCACTCTAAGCCATAAAAGCTATTATGGAAGAAGATTAATAACAGCATCTTTGATGACGTCAGCATGTTACACGCGTGACGTCACGGATGACGTCATATGCCATAACGCGTTGCTTAATCGAGATGGCATTTATAACGAAGCCTCGTATGCTGTTAAAGTGATCTCTTATTTATAGATGGTAAAAAGTGACGTTACAGCTGTATATGTCATTCTCTAAGTAAAGAAAATTCATTCGAAAAGATCACATTAATAATACGTACAAATGTTTTTCTAAAGCCATCTGTAGTCCACTGCAAGTATCTAAAGATACATTCGAAAAAGAAAAGTTTTATTTTCCAAAAACCGGCGTGTTCTGCATGAAATTTTAAATAATTTACAAAGTCTTTTACATCGAATTTCAATTTGTATTCCCATTTCCACAAAATACCAATCAATTTTACATAGTATACAGTGCATAATTTACTTTGATAAATAATTAATTTTATGTAAAAATATCTTACAACGGATTTAATCGCAATATTTTATTCAAAAACGTTTCCGTGGAACAGTTTGGTTTACGTTTCATTAGTTTTTACATGTTTTATCTACGTTATTGGAAATATGGAATAATAAATTATTCAGGAATAAGCAATTGTTTTATTTATTTATTTATTTTTATTTATTTATTTATTTTATTTATTTATTTATTTCACCTTACCACCACCAATATAATATTACAATGTAACAATTTTAGTCTTTGAAATCATCAACAAAGATTCGTAGGTATAAAAGGCACGAGATAAACTTTGTGACATACAAAATATGCTTGTTCTTAGAGTATAAATACTGAAATTACATACAAAAAAATGCCATAAATTAATTAAATGCTTAACTCATACATAAATTAACTAAATACACTCTACTATAAAATTCTAAAAACTATCCACAACAATTTATTATTTAGTATATTTATATTTATATATTTACCTCCAGACAATTTACAAACATCAATTAATCTATTTCAGTAAGACACAGTAATTATTACAAATAAACATAAATTACTTCCCTCCGTGCTAGTCGCTGACGCCACTGTGTTACAGTAGGGAAGTTTATTTTTATTTTATTTTTATTTATTTATTTTTTGCAAAGTTTACACTACGGTTTAAAGATATAAAACTTATGAGGATAAACAATAATTAGGTAACTTTAAGTAATACGTGTACTAAAAGGCACTAGCCACAAACAGTTTTTCTGTCTCGTTGTAGTCGAGGCTAAGCAGAAATTTATCCAAGGATTTACTGCAAAGGTATCTACTCATTTCTTTTATTTTAATTTTATTGTTAATGTAATTATACAAATAGGGAGCAATATAATATGCAAAATTTTTCGCAAAACGAGTTTTACAACCCGGCACACAGTAAATCTCTTCAATGCGGGTTTTTCTTTTTGTAACAACGGAAGAAGATGGAGGAACTGTGTGCTGCTCCAGGACTATTACTTTGATAAATAATTGCCTCACAGTCAGAACGCGGCATTCGGTGTACAAGAGATTTGTTGGATATCTAAACGGCTTAAATTGCAGTACTTTTAAGATACATCTCTGTGTGCGTTCGAGCTTAAGAAGTGTTGTTTTGTTTGCGCCACCCCAAGCCGAGATACCATAATTAATGAGCGATTGGCACAAAGACTGATAAACGATTTTGTTCGTGGTTTCATCCTTAAGGCGTCTTATTTTTTTAAAAATTGGTATAAGTTTACGTATTCTACTTTTTAAATCATCTATTTGCGGCTTCCAGTTTAAGTTTTTATCTATTGTTATCCCTAAGTATTTTATAGTATCGACAGGACAAAGAGTATAGCAATCGCAGTTTCCTACATTTAAGCACGTATGCGCCTTTATGGTAAAATTTTGGGGAGGTCTATTATTATTTTTAAGAGAAAAATTTATATATTTAGTTTTTGTAAAATTTAAAGTTAAAAGATTATGATTTAGCCAATTTATTACCAATCGCATGCCTGATTCAGCTGCCAAACGAGCAGATTCCCATGTCTCCCCTTGAAAAACAATAACAGTATCATCAGCAAAACTTATTAACTTCGCGTCAGGTATGTGTAGATTACATAGGTCATTTAGGTATATTAAAAAGAGCGTAGGGCCGAGTACCGATCCCTGAGGAACGCCAAAATTTATGGACCGCTTTTGACTCCGTACATCACCAATTTTAACAAATTGAGTCCTATTTGATAAATAATCTCTAAACAATTCTAGAGGGGTACCACGAATTCCCATTGATTCAAGCTTTGCCAGGAGCAGGGGGACAGAGACAGTATCGAACGCTTTCGCCAGATCCAAAAAAACACCCAAACATTTTATCTTCCTGTCTAAATTGTTAGCAATAAGAGACACAAGAGTATTGATAGCATCACTAGTCGATTTTTTTGCACGAAAGCCAAATTGATTAGTCGAAAGTATGCAATTCTTTTCCAAATAATTAACGAGACGCTTGTTAATAATCTTCTCCAGAACCTTTGATATGGTTGGCAAAAGTGAGATAGGGCGATAGTTGGTTATACTGTCTCTGTCTCCCGACTTGTAAATCGGCACTACTTGAGATTGCTTTAAACGATCAGGAAACACACCCGATGATAAGCATATATTGCATAATTGCGTGATCGGTGGGCCAAATATAGCAAGATTTTTCTTTAAGAAAATAGATGATATGCCATCATATCCTGAAGCATAAGTGTTTTTTAAAGACAAAATTGTACTAGTAACCTCCACTATATCTGTTTCCAACAAAACAAATGAATTAAGTGAAATGGCGCCTTGATTATTTTTAGATTTGAGCTGAATTTCTGATAAATTTAGTTGATTTAAAATATTTGATGCTAATTCATTACCTATATTAATAAAGAAATCATTTATAAATTCAATAGAATGAACTGGAGTGTTCTTAAGTTTTAATAAATTTAAAGCATTATCAGGGCTTTTTAATGAGTTACTGTTTATATGGCAAATGCGTTTAATAGTTTTCCATGACTTTTTAATATCTTTTCTGTTATTATTAAGCTCAATTTTATCATAGTTGTTTTTAGAAGTATGTAAAATATTACTGCAATGATTCCTATAGCGTTTATATATGAGTTCAAGTTCCTTATTATTTGGATCGTTTTTGTTTCGGCGGTGTAAAATATCTCTGAAACGTATACATCGCAGCAAACCTGGTGTAATCCAGGGTTGTAAAATAGAATTTCTATTGGTTTTTTTAAATAATCGGGAGCTATCGCTTATAATATTGCCAACGGTATCAAGTAATGAATTAGTTAGACTATTAGGATCATTTGTAGATAGTAGATTGTGCCAATCTACCAATGAGAGTAGTTTGGAAGCTTTTGAGTAATTTATATTGGTTGTAAAACATGTTGTCTTAGCTATACTAGTTTTTTGTTTGTTAGAAAAAGTAAGAAATATTGCAGAATGATCCGTTATTGCAGACTCACATACAAAAGTAGCCACTTTTATATTAGATTTTACGAAACAGTGGTCAAGACAGCTTTTACCACGTGTAGGTAAAGAGTGACTTGGTAAGAAACCGTGACATGCAAGAAAATCTAGATATTCGTCAGATCTTTGATCAGTGTTCTCATTACTGATGTCAATATTTAAGTCGCCAATTATGTAGATATTAGGAATAAACCTTAAGTTACACAATATTAAGTCAAAAGAATGCAGGAATTTGTCTATTGTCGCAAAAGAGGGAGATCGATAAATACAAACAAAAGCATATTGTTTTGCAATAGTTATAATTAGACCATCAGCATCATCCAAATTTGGTTCAACAACTTCGATATCAGTAATATTATTACGTATGTACGCAGTAACCCCGCTGTTTTGGTTTATATGTCTTGTAGTGTTGTAACTATGATAGTTCTCTAGGGGTGGAACAAAGTCATAGTTTTTTAGCCAGCATTCAGTAAGTATTATTAAATCGCACTCGAACGCACAACGTGACAGGAAAACCTTAAATTCCAAGAAGTTTTTATTAATACTACGAATATTTTGAGTAACAATTTTAAAAGAGGAATAAGAAGAAAAGCTGCTATCATTAAGAAGTTCCGGATTAGCAATTAAACAAGAATTACCCACTCCAAACTCACTATCAACTTGGTTCCCTAGTGTTTCCACATCGTTTCTATCCATTTTCCAATTTAAGAATGTATGGAAAGTATTTTTGACAGTTATTTCTGGGGATGAGTGAGTAATATTTAGTTTTTTTGGGTCTTCTTGATAATTTTAGGTACTCCATTGAAGTATTTTATACATAGTTCTTGTTCACCTTCTTCAATGCGACGATTCATCTCTTCTCTTACTGATAATAAATGGGATTTTTGCGCGGGCGTTTGGTCAGAATACATAAAAATATTTTTAGGGAGTTTAGTTCTATTTCGCAGCAGAACTCGGGGAGTGTCATTCGAATTAAATATCACTTTTATCGGTCGACTTTTATTGGGAATGAATTTCCCCAACCGTATGCACTTTATTGGTTTCGGGCAATTTTCGTATATTGTCGAGATAATTTGCAAAACTTTTTCATAGTCATATGTGGTTCTAGAATTAAAATTTGTATCAATTTTTTCCGAAATACCGACCAAAATTACATTTTTTTCACGCTCATTACGCTCCTTCAATTCCGAAATTAAGGTTTCATCAATAACGCTTGTTGTTTTTATTTTGTCGTGATCAGGTAATAATTTTATTTTTTGAAAGTTGTTTTCTAGGGTTGAAATTCTGTTTTCTGACGAGATTAGACTAGAACGAATTTTTTGAGAATCACATTTCAAGTCATTTATTTCTTGGGTAAGCGATTGCGTTACCGAGTATATGGCAGTTATATCTTCTTTAATGCATGATATCTGTTGGCTCAATTTAGTTAAATTTTCATTTTGATCTTTGGCGAATTCTTGGAAAAAATTCATGATTTCAATACGAAAATCCGCTAGGTCTTTTTTAAAATCTTGTTCATACGTGCGCTCCTTTCTTTTCCTTATGTTAATATTTGAATTCTGTGTTTCCTCCATGCCGTATCCACGCAAATTCGGTGTTGATCCGCCTCCGCTACCGCTGCCGCTTATAAATGTAATACTCGGCGGCGTGTGTTGCAAACTCATAGCGAAAACCTGTTTGTTATCGTAAATATACTGCACGGGCGTTTAGTAATAACACTTCACTCTTAGTATGAATGTACTTTTGTATAACGTCAATGGCAGGTTCGATGTAGACTACGTAAATGTTCATATAACGTTTTATTAATTAATATAGCTCAACACACGTTATTTCAATGTAGATAACATCCGTAGTGAATAGTATCGACGAGTTTATAGCGAGTCAGACCGTGTACAGGCGCCGATAACACGAGTGCATCGCGCTGCGGCCGTGCGTTAACTCATTTAACTCGTAATTAAACAGAAACCCTTTAATATGCAAAGCTGTTAAAAATAACACATTGGTAGGTCCGGAGTTAACACTAAAAGGTTGCAATAGCAAATCAGGGACTTAACTTTCTCTCAGCAAATTTCTTTAAATGTGAAAAAAGCATATAGCAAAAAAGCATATATATATTTTAAATACATTTATGTATTTAAAATTGCACTCACATTAAAACATCTAGGTATCAAATAAAATACTTTATAATATTAAAAACTTAAAAAGTCTAAAATATATGAATTACTTTAAAATAGTTTTAATCTCCAATGGCACCTTGAAATGAACGTAGCAAGAATAAAATGTATTGTGAATTTCTTGTATAATGCAAGGTGACACTCCATTGGTGTCGCATCGATGTGTCGTTATATTGTTGGCGACAGAAATATAGGTTATAATATTGTATGAGAAATATATACGAGTAGGTATATAAATGTAGGTTTTATAATTTACTAGCTTACCGCCCGCGGCTTCGCTCGCTTTGTCTAAAACCTACTAAATTATATACTAAAACCTTCTTCTTGAATCACTCTATCTATTAAAAAAACCGCATCAAAATCCGTTGCGTAGTTTTAAAGATTTAAGCATACAAAGGGACATAGGGACAAAGAAAGCGACTTTGTTTTATACTATGTAGTGATTTCATGAAGTATATCTTTGCTCTACATCGAAAACATTCCATAATAATTTACGATACGCACTTACTTCACAAAATCGTAAATCCAGAGACTTATATTTCAAATAGGTATATTACTTTTGTATAATATTTAAGTTATGTACAGATTTTATTAAAATATTAAAAGTTTTTCATAACGGTTTGTCTGATAAAATTTCATCCATTGTCAATTTATTTTATTCGGTTTCTTAAACCCTTTCAAAGAAATACGATTTCCATTAAATATCTCGTATTTTCTATTAAAACTTTTTATCAACATCGGCTCACGGCTGGGAAACTTGTACATTTTCGTTAAAATGCCTCCAATAAATATGTTTTCTCGAGAGTATAGGTTCAACGGATTAAAAAAGTTTTGATGAAATAATGAGATTTTCTTAAATATTCAAATGAATTCTTATATTCTATTTGTATTTGCGTATAAAGAACTTTCTTATGACTTACAAAATGTATTAAAACTTGAAGATCACTTTATATAACGAAGAAAGACTTTCGTGAACTTAAATGCAAACATTTATTAATTTCACCGAGCTCTTTTGGTAATATTAAATATTCTTGAATATTCTTGATGTAATATTATCTACACTACGCTACTCTTCACTACGCTATTGTTTCGGTATTAGCCTTCCTCGGTTAATGAACTATCCATTAACCGAGGAAGGCTATAGGCATATCATCACGCTAAGACCAACAGGAGCGGAGCCACGCGGGTGAAACCACGCAACAGCTAGTTGATTAGAAAATAAGTCGGATGCTGTATACAGGCCCTGAGCCCTTTATTTCTTCCATTGACGAATTGAAATTAAATGAAAATGTTCATTTAATTTATGGAAAATTTCAAGTAATATTTCATTAATTATTAATCATATTTCAAGGTTTAATTAGCCTTCCAAATGTTCCAATTCCAAACCTTTACTCGAATGTTATGCAAAACAAATGTTACATTAATCCAAACATTATCCGTTTCATCATGCAGCTAAAAGCCTCTAAAACCGACCTTCATTTGTTACAGGTACAGCCTCTAAGGCCGCGGTCGTGTGTGGGCGGAGCGGACTGCAGAGTTAACAGTATTAGTTATATAGAAACATTAGTATAGGCACTTTTTAAGCGAAGAATATAAGTTTACGAAGTTAACGCACATCTGAGGCTAAATGATATAGCGTATTTATGTTTACACGTAATAAAAACTGAAATAACCATGATATTATTATTAAAATTGCAGTCAAATCAACGAATCGTTTAAAATGTTGTTAATTTATTATATCACAACTGAATTATACATTACGTGTTAAGTACATGTCATATGACACCAGAAAACTGGTTATCCTCGACTGCTCCAACTATATTTATTCAATCTTTTTCTTACTCAGTCGCGTCGTTACGACTCGAGTAGGTAAATAGGTACCTACTCAGCGTTTAATCTAATGTTAAAAAAAATATTAAAAACTTTCTCTTAAAACATATTTTTTTATTTTTGTTTTATTAAACTAAGTAAATATAAAATTTTAATCGCTTCCGCTTATAGCTGACAGTAATCCCTGTACATGTCCTCTCCCTTATCTAAGAGGCTCATTAGGCCGGCTAGCACACCACTGGGAACACAAGTATGGCTATTTAGCAAGTTATTTTCAAGTTTAAGTCATTTTATGTTTAGAACATGATGGTGCAATGTTTTCATTATGTACATGCTTATTTATATGTTACTTGAAAGTAAAGTCTTATATTTTATTTTGGTTTTTATTTTCATAAGATATTAATTAACCAATGAATAAACTATGCTGTGTGTAATGTGACTAGGGGCGTATGAAGTTATTCTCTTGATTCAATTATAATTAGTTAAAAGAAAAATAAGTAGGGCGGTTCGAATTACACGGGGTCAACATTAATTTATATAAAAATTACAATATTGGAACCCAGAATGTAAAACGTAAGAATTTTCTTGGAACCGACTAAATTCATAGCTATAGTCTAATTTTGTTGTTGACACCTAAGTTAACCGATTGATTGGTATAGGTACAATATAAAAGGATAATAATTTACTCAATAAATTCAATAAGTATGGTCTTATAGAGAGATAAAAACAAATAACAGGGCTCTACAAACAATTCAATCTACACAATCCTTATACGAAGCAATAAACAACAATTTCTCAAGTCACTCGTATTATCAAGTCATCAGTGAACATATAAAAAAGGTGGCTAGCCTGAATAACATTATTAACTCCACACTGTGACAAAGGTCACAAATTTGCCCAGCGACGACTGACCGACGACCTGACCGTGGGTAATCGCGCGTATGTTTGTAAGTATGGTCTTTATTTGCTAGGGACGCATCGTTAAGTTTCTTTTGAGGCAAATTGTTGAGTAGATCGGTTTATCGTGTGTTAACTGGACGGAGTTTTTCGCTTCGCTATCTATGTATATGCGGGTGTATGGAATTTTGTTATGTTGATTGGTGCATTGGGCATGATTTTATTATATACTAGCTTTCCGCCCGCGGCTTCGCCCGCGTTTTCAAAGGAAAACCCGCATAGTTCCCGTTCCCGAGAGATTTCCGGGATAAAACCTATCCTATCTCTCAAGTTGGATCGAACTGCACATGGTGTGCGAATTTTATTATAATCGGTTAAGTGGTTTAGGAGTCCATTAAGGACAAACATTGTGACACGAGATTTATATATATTAAGATAATAAGTTCTATGTGATGTAAATAAATAAATATGGAAATTATTGTATGTTTTTTCGAATAGAGGCGGATTAGAAATTCGAAATGAGCAGACCACTTTGCAAGAAGAAATTAAATTAAATGCGAAGAAAATATGTATGGGAAACAGTTATTACCAGTAGCTACTAGTTATTATTCAGTGCCAGTGGAAACAAAGCTTTAATCGTGATCGATTTAAAAAAATACATAATATTTTATTATAATACTAGCGGTCCGCCCCGGCTTCGCCCGTGGTACATATTTACGTTTTCTCTACATAAAAACCATCCTCGTACTTCAAGGAATATAATAAAAAAAGAATTATCGAAATCGGTTCAGCCGTTCTCGAGTTATGCGCTTACCAACACATTTTGCGATTCATTTTTATATATAAGAAGATAAGATTATAAATTAACAGAATTATAAAATTAAAATTTCGCACAACCATCAGTCAAGTTTGCTACAAACAAATTTTCGACGACTTACAAAACACTTTGCTTAATAGTCTCTCCATTTAAGTAGTAGTGCCCAAATCCATCTCTCCGTTTTGAATGAAACGTTTAAGTTCCCTCCTCCCTTAGAGCCTTTGATGGAATAACGCGGAGGTACTCAACGGGCCCTTGAGTCTAGTTGTTTGATGATAAATATTGTTCATGGTGAAAGGGGAGGGTTGTTATCGACGAGGATGTGTGAAAAATGTTGATGTTTTGATATAATGGCTTCTATGGTTATAAAATGGTAATGGAAAACGGTGATAATTTGCTATAGCTTTAAAAAAATGAATATGCAATTTAATATCTACGATATAGTATTGGTACAGTTATTTTAACTGTAAATGTAGGTATAATAAACTGCCAAATAACCAAGTTAATACGAATATTTGTGAAATTCTTGTAAAGACCGACTTGCGATTAACAAAATAAGTCAATTCCAATCAAATATAGAGATACTGAAATACTATTTATACGGATTTAATTTTGACTATCAGAATCAGGTCATGTCCATTTATATTGAAGCTCAATATAGACTCTGTTTGACCCTGTTTCATTCTAGTTAAACAGTACGACAAAAAGAGACACAATGTAAGTTGTATTGGTTAAATAAATTTAAAATTCTGTTCATAAGTAGTTTTTGATTGCAAACAATCATATTTGATTTTATAGATAACCTGTTTAAACAATTTTGTTAAAAGCATTTCTGACTTACGGACGAAATACGTCGTAACTCTCTTACCAATAAATAACATCCAGACCCTCTAGAACATTGAAACGTCGCCGAAAAAACGTAAAAGGTGCAATTTATCAAACGATCGACGGCCGCTGGCTCACCGTTTGTTAAATAAACAAAGAAATTAATGGAACCTGGCTAATCCGGGCTCGCCCGGCGTAAATTCTTCACAAGCAGGTGCAGACCCGGGCTGTCACACTCGACAGGCATAATCCCTTGATGAATTACCCACAATATTTCTGCTACGAAGGTGGCAATAGTGGCCCACTTAGTGTGAACGTCAGTCTTAGTTGAAGGTGTTAAACATTTTTTGGACAGCTGCTTGTAATAAAACCCTTTTTGGATGTTGGCATTTTTGAGACAGGAAAGTAAAATGTTTATTCTTGTGAAATAAAAATTACCTTTCCAAAGTAACTATGTCTCTATATTTTACCAGAAAACTTCAAATATACACTTAATATTTTTTAATGATTTCCGTACAATGATATCACAACCATGGGATATGATATAGGTATCAATCTCTTTAGTGTTATTGTTAAATATTACTTTACATAAAATATCGTTTCATTACACAAAAACTAGAGCTCATCACATTCATTACAACATCCATTTTCCTGTGTTCCTATTCATCATTTCTCAAGCATAACGGAGAATCTTCGGAGTATTTAATCATGTCTAAAATGAAATAGAGTCGCGTGATCATCCGTAAACAAAACGATATTGTTGAGGATCCCGTTTGGTGAACAAAGGCCGCAGAATCCAGCCTCGCTCGAGCTTTGCATTGTTTTCATCTTATTTAATAGAAGGTTCATTACAACGTTCTAGAAGCTTCTGTATTGGGTTGCTTGTAATGCATTGAGATTGAGCTGTTTGACGTACTGTTGTTGATTGGAATAGATGGTGTTTGTGCTTTGATGTAACGATGTTTGGTACAGGTAATAGAGTTGAAGTGTAAGTGTGTATTGTATAAGTGTAGTTATTTGAATATACATATTATATACAGGTAAATACCTATTAATAAATGAGTTGAATGAGTGTTCGCATAAACTGCTCCTATGCGTTAAATTCAATTTCGTAGTAC